>NW_026515873.1:0-155768 GCF_023601865.1 Aspergillus affinis
CAAAGGCCCTGCGCAAGAAGGCGGTATGGGGCGAGGAAAAGGAACAGAATGTATACAAACGAGGGAATAGCCCTAGGGGCTCGGTATGGACAATAAACTTGATTAAATAATGAATAATAATCATATCCCAACAGAGGATCCATCCCTCAAAGTTGCCGATATTAGAACAGGCACCGGGTATTTATCCTACTTGTTCGTCTTTTGATTTCGCTAATTAAAGTACAAAAGAATCTGGTGATCAGACTTGGCTGACAAACTGCCCCCTTCCGTCGAGCTCCACGGACTGGATATTTCATTTGCAGCCACCGCGCCCACCGAATGGTTACCCGCTAATATAAAACTTCGACAATGGGATGTTCTGACCGATCCCCAGAAGACCTTGTTGGGACTTTCGATGTAGTCCATATTCGATTCTTTTCACTCGTACTTTCTGACAACGATGTCTGCTCGGTTCTTGACAGACTGTATAGACTCCTAAGTATGCATCAGCCCTAAAGATCCCTGATCCACAAACTTATAGCTAACACGGTGTGACAACTCAGAACCAGGAGGATACCTGCAATTGGCAGAGTCCGATATGGCAACATGGCGTATCGAGAAAACCAGCCCCCATAACAAGGCCGATGCACTGGACAAAATCCTGAAACTCAGTCAGGGAGACGATGCGAGACTACGCCCCACTTGGGTCCCCAATCTTCCGACTCTCTTTCGCAATCAAGGCCTTCAGGACATCGAAGTTGACGTGAAAGAAGCGCCACCGCACGTCCTAGTCTCGATGCACGAGTGTGGTCTCTTGATACCAGAGTTGTTGATTCGAAAGAATATCTACACGACAGCTGTCAAAGATCAGATGATGGGACCTTTGGAGGAGGTTGCTTGAGAGACTACACAGGGGTCAGCTTAGACCTTCACGCGATGGAACCTGGTGGGCAGGAAGCTAGTCCCTGCGTAGGTCAAATGGTAGTGGTTGAGAAACCATGAACAGAGTTACACACAGTGAATGATACAAAGAGTTGCGACTCATTTGGAGTATCCCCATAGCCATCTCAAGATAACGGACGCAGGTATTATTCATCGGCTAAAGGCTTGCATCATCATCTATCTGCATTTGAATCGGGGGCAAGAGTCTTCATGAAGGGTGATACCATATTCACGCCCACGGAAATGGAAGTAAGGACTGAGTGCTCTGCCAATACAAGTTTGTATAATCGCTACATTCCTCAGACTATGTAGCTTTATAGACTTCTCTAAAGAACACCACCCTCAAGCAAGTAATCTATACCGCTGTATATCTCTTCCCAAGAGCTGGTACCCGCTCTTCCTAAAATATATTTTCATCTCATAACTGAGCTCAAATCAAAAGCAGGGATGATTCAGTGCTAGAAGCAGACCTTGCTGTACTTGCTTTATCTTGTGCCTTATATTTGTTACGAAAAAGAAAAGAAGAAACAAATGGAGAACAGTAAAACAACAACATTCCCATGTATCTTGAGATGAGACGGCCCATCGACACCTCAGGCAGCCGCAGTAAGGGGATGCGCTGCGACTAGTCCCAAATTGGCAGCCCGGGGCTGAACCCGCACGGGCCCTAAAAGGAAAAAAGCCAACAACCACAGGCCCAATCAACCTTCTTAACTCCATGGACAATAAAGTACCTTTTTTTGTGAAAGACGCTTACGAAGCACACTAACAAGACTACCAGGGTGAAAGAAGACAGATAAATTCGCTCAGACACACGGAAGCTCACCCGACAGAATTGAGTTCACGCTTGATGCCCAATAGTCCCGGGGTTAAACTGAAAGACCGACTGGCCGGCAGAAGTTCTTTGTTTGACCCCTGGAATGTGGCTGGGTGGCTTGCATCATTGGGTGACTGTGGGATAGTGAGGGGGATGTCTGAGTGGCAATGATTACATGTATTCCATTTCCACAGAAGGAGAGAGAAAGGAGAAAGCAGAACAAACAGCAAATGGTAACATTGGTCAAAGAAGCTTCGCACAATGTACAGGATTTGAGATAATGCACAAGGGGTTATGCAAGTATACAGATAATTATATCAGCAAGAAAGCATGACTATGGTAACAAAATGAAAAGTTATATATACTCAGATGATTTGCCAACCACTAATCGTCACAATCTTTGGTTCTTGAAGAGCCTAGTCGGTATCCGTAAACAGCTGCTCTCTTGAATTTTGCAATCGAAGCGCCTTGAATGACCTGCAGTTTGGAATATCTTGAAGCGGCAGAGGCTCTGTGCCAGACTATTTGAAAGTAGAAGTGTTGTGTCGGGTTCGTACGTGTCGAATCAGGCTGGGGAACATTGGAAGACAGGCACAAATAATGCTGGTATTTATTTCAACTGCAGTCCATATTCCAGGAACATTGAATGAATCTAAGACGATATTAGACAGATTTTCGGAAAGTCTTTCCATTATAGACATGAACTCACAGCTGAGATCTTTCATATCCATACTCGTCAACGATATAATGCGCAATATGCTAATGATACACACACTAATTGTTCCATTAGAAAGGTTCAATGTCAGGGTAAACAGAATGGGGAAATTCGTACAAACTACCTAAGAAAAACAGCACGGAGAGGAGCAACTTCCGTTGTTTACTCATCTGTAGTTTCCAGACGATAGGTTGCGGCATGCATAAAATTGTAAAGTCCAGTATCGCATTGATTTTTCCCAGTGAAATTCAAAAGGCTTTGCTATTGATGCTTGTGTGCGGCAGCCAAGGTTTCCACTGTGCCTCTATCGGACTGAAAGAGAAGATAAGGCCGCCTACTCCTGACAGTAAATAACCTATAGCCGCTATGCCAACCGCACAGGAAAAGAGGAAAAGTGACCGTTGAACGAAAAGACGATTGAGGAACAGTAGGATGGATATCTTTGTCAGCGAAACACCGACATGGTAAATTATGTAGTTTGCAAGAGAGACCTATGGGTGCCTCATGTTAGAGCAGTCTGTTTACTAGAAATGTGAAAAATGCCGAAACCACTCTACCTTGGAAAAGCTCTCCTGCTGAGATCTGTTGAGCTCATGAATGTGATATCCGGCACGCTGATCATCACTTGCCATAATAGATGCGGTGATAATGAATCCGTAGGAAAAGGTCAAGGCTGCTAGAGAGCACTAGTCATCCTAGCCAAGAGAAAGTGTAAGGCGCCGGGCAGCAAAGCGAAGGGCAACGGAAAGGATGGACAAGAAGGTAATAATGGCCAGCACACCTAAAAAAAATTTATAGGTATTATGTACCTTCCCAGCTGCGGCTTCATGCTGTGCATTGGATGGATATTCCATGTTGTAGGTCAATGCTTTCGCAAAATGGCAATATTTTGGGATATTGTAAATGATGAAAGCGTAAGAGGAGCGTGCACAGAGATATAAGACGCCATGAGCTGTAGTCTAGTTCTTCAAGCTAGGTAGCCGAGCATCCTGCCATCTAAGAAGCCTTTTTTGAATTCTGCCAAGACCTGCTTTGATACAGAGTAGCTCTGTAGTAACCTGGAGGCAGTGATCTATATCATATTTGAGAGCCTGGGAAACCCGCTAGAAAATACGCGAATGACACTGTAATCCGAAATTTAACTTCCAAACTGATCGCAGACCTACTATCACAAAATATCTGTCGGCCATCGAGTTTGTTGCGATAACACAAAGAAAGAACTTGAGTTGGACCTTGTCGGAGTAACTTCTCTTCAAAAGAATCTAGAGGGCCTGAAAAATATCGAGGATAATGTAAACATTAGGCCAGCCTTTAAAGCGAGCGAGCACTGGCCGCTCAGTCCAAAGGATTTTGGACCTGACGACGTGCCGACGTGCCTCTGAACGACGATTCCATCCCAAAGCAGCTTTTCGCATGCTAAACAAATAATATTGGATAGCAGTCAGTGGGAATTAACCAGATTTTACGTATTAATCTAGAATATTTGTTGTGGAGCCTCAGGCAAATGATATCGGTTTTCATGAGAACTCCAGATGAAATCTTCCCCAGGTGATATAACACCGTTAACAACCCTTCCCAATTGGCCAGGAGTAAGTATCGCCTCGATTAACTTACTAGTACGTGGAAAAATATCGTATCGATTGACGACTGCAAATGACTTTAATACACCGCTTTGTAAAGATTCTATGGATTGATACGCGTAGAAAATCAGTGTTCTGGCAGGCTGCGTCTCTTATGACTTGCAATACTTGCTGCGTGTTTGCGGGTATAGCCTAATGAGTCAGTATATTTCGACTGATATGTTCCGGCGAAAAGACAAAAAGTTCACATACAGGTCTGTGACGAATGTATTTCTGTTTTGTGCTTGGGCCCTTGATTAATTTGGTGTCCTTGAGTGGCGCGTCAGGAGAGACTGTGCTTCGGGGAATTTCGCACAGATATGACACGGAAGAACGAGGCAAATGGAGTTAACGCATCAAGTTAGATCGTCAATTCTCCGCCGCGTTACTGATCGTTTTTATCAAGCTCAGAGATTCATTTGAAATTCCGCTTGTCAAGGTTGTAATATGAAAATGAAATTGTATTTGGGGTTTGTATTAAAAGGCAATCTTACCTCCTATTAGTTAATACCCTTCTATCTACTGGATGTTCCGTCAAAGGACTGTGGCAAAGAGTCGTGGCCATAGTTAAAGGGTTTGAGGAAATGGCTGAGATAGTCAGTCTGGGGTTGTTCAATGGAGCCACCTCTAAATTGTTGTTGCATACAGAGACGTGGCAGCGGCCGATGTTCTTGGCAGCTCATCGCTCCTACCGCAGAAGCTTCTAAATACTCTTGTTGAATTGATCAATTTTCTTGGCTACGCTCTAGAAGTTTCTTTCGCTTACGACAAGAAGAAAAAATGTTTATTGATGTAGTATGTACAATAGGAGAGGAAAGGAATGGCAAGCTTCTTTCTTGCGCTCATTCCCTCTCTTTTCCGTTTTTTCTTTCACTTCTAAACAGAGAAAACAAATTTTATAAAAAATGAAAAATAAAAAATGGAAACAAAACAGAAGAGCCCAAGATAAGCAGAAATAAATTGCCATGAATTGCTTATGAACAACTTCTTCGCGTCATTATAAGGATGGGAGAGAAGATAAATAACACTTTACGTGTGCAAAATCAAACGGATTCACGCTGTGTTCTGGAGGATGTCGCTTCCCACTGAGTCTGTATATCAGTCTGAACTCGTACCGAGAAACCCTTAGCCTCGTCGTGCAGACCTCTCTGATCCTCGAGCTCAACATTAGTATATAATCCATCAGTAGAGTCTTGTAAAATCGACATCGAAGTGCGACGTGGACGTCCAACATAAATCTCAGACGATCCCGACATGCCGGAATTATCGGGCAAACGTTCGCCCCTCCAGTGGCGAAAGAGATTCGGGATCATCGGCATACATGCACAATATATGGATGTATGTAACTCGAACAGAGACCAGGCTTGAGCCTTTGTTGCGGAATCTGTAACAATTAGCATTCTTGCATCAGAGTGAAGGCAATCCCACGCAGATTAGGCTCACAGGGCATATCATGCTGAATGATCTGTAGCAGCGCAACAAAGCGTAGAACGCTCATTACGCAAGCCCTATAAGGCTATCAGATTGCAGTCACGTATCTAGCGGGACCGAAGAGACGTACAAGGCACCAACCATAAGGAGAGACGACACAAGCATCTTGCGTTTCCGGCCCATCTGCAAACGCCATACTAGTGGCTGTGGAGAAATAAGGATAACGACGTCTAGTACTGTGTTGATAATGACGACGCTGAAGAGAAACGGCTTGGGCGATGGGCAATTTTTCGGTAGCCAATACTTCCAGTTCGCCTCGATCGGATTGCAGAAAAAGATGGTGATAAGTGCGGTGCCCAAACCATATGCTATGACAATCGCAATCATGATGAGCAGAAATCGCCCAAATGATTCATGCACAGCAAACAAGCGTTTAAGAAAAAGCAAGATAGAAACCTTGATAAGGGTTCCCGAACCAAGATAGATAGTGTTGGTTGCTAAGGTAAGCTGCAGAATTGGTCAACCTCTGATTCAAGAGGAAAACAGTCCCGGGGCGTGGGAGACTGATCACCTTCATATATGTTTCCATTTGCGATCGACTATATTCTGTTTGGTGAAATCCGGCTCGCCCAATTGTCAATTGTAGAGTAAAAGAAATCCAAAATCCAATGGCAAAGCCAAGTGCTGCCAAACATATCCAATCCTCCAAGCTCACGGCGCGTATCAAGCGCCTCGAAAAAAAGCGTAGAGCCACAAATACAATACTAGCGAAGAGTGCGAATGAGCTCGATATCAGAAATTTCAAAACATCATGACCAAGTCCATCTGGCATTGAAGGTGTTTTGTCGGCAGCAGGCACCATTTCAGTAGATTGACTAAAGTATAGACCGTATGTAAAGAATGGACAAGAAGTTTACCCCAGTATCTGGATATGCAGGATTATTTAGTGCTTTCATCCAGTTCTCGATTCCAGACCATTAAGGACGGTGGATATTAAACAATGACAGAGTTTCGGAAACATGGAATATCGGACCAATCGCTCACTATATCCGCTAATCGTAGGTCAGTGACCCCTCAACGGTCAGATATGATCTACCACACCTTCTGAAGGCTTCTCTAGTTCCAGCTGTTTCTTTGTTGTACCGGCGAATCGGTAACCAATCGGACCTCCAGAGCCAGGTCTGTTGGGCCTAGGAAACTTAATTAGTATGGACGGACAGTTTGCACGTTCCACAACCAATGTCTGGGTAATAGGGGCTTGCGCATTTTGACTAGTACCTACATTTAGTTAAGTCTGAAAGTCCGGGCCCTCCATGAGCATAGGCCCCTGACTAGTTTAGCTTTATTGAAATTCGCACCAAAAGCCATCGAGATCAAGAAATCGTGGTCCTGATATGAGACAGAACTATGCCATAAGCAATCTTTCCGCCCATACGCATCCTCGGTGCGATATAATCCTCTCGAGGCCACTCAAGTTCCAAATTTCCAAACTCAGCCTAGATGATTAATTAGTTTAGTATGCTCAAGCGCTGTCTCGCTGCGAGTCTAATGCCAGGCAATTTCGGCGGAACGCGGCACTGTATCCCCGAGCTATAGGTATTTAATTAAATGTCTTTAGCCTGGTCTTCAAATCTTGGCGCTACTCTCCACTCGACATATTGGACAAAGGGGACCCTGAAAAGGGGATAGAAGTCCGCAAAACCATGTGAATAATTAAATCGAGAATACCACGATTCTGTGGAACCCAAGATGCTCTGGAGACAAGGTCCCTGTGATGCTTCCCATCTTACCCCTTTGTTCAATCCCTGCTTATTAGCCGATCCATGCTGTTAGTGGGCAAAATCGACCTGAGAGTTGTATAGTTGTTTTATGGCCATAGCTAACGTACTCCAAGGTCCAGGAACGACCTGACTACTTGATTACCCAATACCAATTCCCACCATTGACCGTTCAGCCGTGTTCTCAAACACAGAAAAAAGAAATTTCACGCTTTGCAGATATAAACAAATATTATATGCTTGCCACCCCCAGGCAAACATTTTTGAATCATGTAAATTCGTTAATCAACTTCGCCGATGCCATGAAGAGAAAGGCTTATGGAACAATAATAGCCTGAAGGCTCCATCGGCGGTGACAGGTCATCGATCTGAGGTAGCATCCGAATTTGCCGGTGTCCCGTCCATCTGAGGGCTGTTCATCCCCTTCATCTCGTAGCTAGCTAGGTGGCCAACTGTACTAGCCTCTATATGTAGAGCTTCAGTTGAATCCTGTACTTCAGCCTCTCCACGAAATCGCCGAACCGGAGCTCTGCCAACAGTTAAACGGAAAGTCCCATATGAGCTGGGGGTATGACTGCATTTATTCCTGAGCTTCTCTATCCAGTGCCGTAGGAGATGTGGGAACATTGGAAGGCAGGAACAGATAATTCCAACATTTATCTCCGCTTCGGATACTGCGAATGGGACTAAGGTGGTATCTAGAGTTCGCGGGTCTCAGCTTTGTTATAACATGGGCTTTGTTATAACATGGGTGCAACAGAATCGTAGCATCCTGGTGTGCTGTTGGGGCTTGACTTACAGGTCGTATCCGCCGGCGAGACAGTCATTACGAACACAGCTCGAAGTATACTTAGAGAACAGGCACTGTGTGTGTATAATATTAGACAGACTCTAAATACTTGTCCCAAAGACAGAAAACCAAGGAATTTGAACATACACGCCCCCTATTATAAAAACGCCCGACACTAGGAGCTTTTTATTTCGCGTCCATCGCATCCTCCAGATTATGTGCTGGGGAATTATGAGAACTATTGCGTCGAGTATTGAGTTGAGAATACTCATCGCGTAGCCAAGTGCTCTGAAAGATTTCACGTTCTGTTGTTGAAGGGGCGCCTCCGGTCCCCATCTCGCAAGGGCAAAGGCGGTACCCCCAACTGATATTCCAATGTAGCAGATAACGAGGGAAATGAGTGTGTATATTAGATTCGACACCCTCTGGTGTAGTCTGAAAAGCCGGCGATAAAAGAGCAAGATCGATATCTTCGTTAACGCAATGCTTAGATGGTACATCGTGTTGAAAATCGCGCTCAGCTACAATTTCAATCAGCAGTTAGCTCTCCTGCTATTTTTGCGAAAGACATATACTTGTGAGTATGCAAGAGATACAGAGGGGTTCAATCTGTTCATTTCTTACACTGAGCCAGGTTTCCAGCTGGGATAGGCTGTATTGCTCTATATGATAGCCGCCGTGTCCCACGGTGACAGACGTCATGCAAGCAACCATTGCAACGTAGGACGGAATGAGAGATGCAAAAATAGTCCAGTCGTCTATCTGAATCGAAGATGCCATTCGACGCGAAATTATTCGTAAGATCACACAGATAGTGGATAACAATGTTAACGGCGGTGCAATGCCCAGAATAATCCAACCATCGTGGGTGATTCTTTCTTTGGGTAATGGTCGCAACGCCAGTGCGCCGTGAGTTGAGTTGAACATCGTTGATTGTTGATAATAGGTACTATTCTTTTTAGAAGCAGGATCAAGATGGTGCATATATTTTAGACTTCGAGTGTTCAAAAATGGTCTCTGTAGTTGGTCACTTTTGGCATTCTGGATGTGTCAAGCGCCAGAATCCAATAGGTATACGGCGGGTCTACCAATAAAGGACAATCCGCATGTTTGCGGAGACCCAAAAGCCCAACTTATCACCTTGGCATCATGAGAAACCGAGTCTACTATCACATTCTCACAGAACAAATCGGGGATTGTTGGAGATTCTTACAATGTTTACTAGGTACGTTGAGCTGTGGGGTCTCTGTTTCCCGATTTTCAGCTTACCAAATAAAACTGAATTCGATCAATCCATGAGAAATGTGACGAATCCAATAAAAAGTCGAGTTTTATGACTGGTAGAAAGCTAATGTCGAGGTGGCTTTTTTAGTCACCACGCCCCTATGTAACTTTAGGCGCCGGTCAAAGCACCGGCCCACGCAACTTATACAGAACCGGTTCTCTCAAAATCTTGAATGGCAAGCCGGCGATTGAACCGATTCTCTTCGACCCATAATTCAATGTAAACCAAACAGCGACAGATAGTTACATAATCGAGAGGACATCTTCCAACTTGGCCAGGATCTCTGCGAAGTCAAGGGTACTGAAAGGCTACCTATACGTACATGATACATACATCAGAAACACCCCGCGCTACCTAACGTGCGCATCAGAGCTAGAGATAGGACGGAACTTTGGTCCGGCGAATCGTTGAGCTTCAAACTTGCAGCGCGTAATTGAAACTGATCCATCGACCTATTCAGGAAGACATTGCGAAATTATAATCAAGATGAGATACTTCGTTTTTGGTTGGTAAGATGAGTGTTTGATGTGGGTTTTTGCGCAATACGCACTTTTCATCTGAGCAAGATCCACTTCTACGCTGAATATTTAGTGGACGCTCAAGTATTCTCGCCTCAGTGGCAAGTTTCTACTCGCCTAGTTTAACTCATTTATTCCCCGGTCCTGACTGCTTGGCTATTCGCAAAGAAGCGTAGGGATGTTAATATTTAGAGGTCTCGCCGTGGAGAGCGATGTGTAATCTTGTCTAATCATAGTTAATTAGATGTATTGTTTAAACTAATGATATGCACAAGACAAAGAAGAGCATACGTTGACATTCCAGGTGCATTAAAAAGGACATAAAGACATCCCCCCTCCCTTTCACGGAATCTCCTTGTATACCTTTTCGCCCTTCTTCGGGAGCTGCTGGATGAAGTCTGGCGGAGGCTGCTCCGGTAGCTGATTGTCTTCAGCCCATTTCCGAATTGCCTCGAAGTTCTTGCATTTATGTTTGGTGTTGAAGTCCACAAACGGGGTTGGCTCATCGGGAAAGACCCATACCCGCCCTAGCACACCAGTATCAACCGTACACATCAGTTGCTGACGTAGGATATCGAGACAGTGCGCTCGAGAAATTGGTCAGTAATTTTATTTAGATCGGCTCTAGGGCTCACATACAAACATGGATGCGGACTACATGGTCTGGATTGACAAAGGCGCCTTCCCCGCGATCGTGGTAATAGTCGTAGTTATAATAGAGAGATTTGCGAAGAAGGTTCTGAGATCGATTGATCAGCATGATGTTTCTTTTTGCGAAGTTGATATCTTACCAAACAATGCAGATGGTGCAGTCCCTCCAAGTTGGCAGGATATCCGCCGCCATATTCATCGTTGATTTTGACTTGATCGGGTGAAATACCAGACTTCTCACCATACTCGGGCGGGACTCGAAGTGGGCGATCTAAATTGTTAGGCCATTCTCTAGAAATAAGGAAATAAAAGCTCACAATCTGTTCCCAGCGCTTCCCATGCGGCATCAACCTCGGGGCTGGCATCTTCGCGATAGATATTCTGATTGATGAATTCTCCGTTGAATTGTTCGACATGATATTGTACCTCGACATCTTTGAACAAGGGCGCTATAAAAAGTCAGCCCGTTTCTTTTTAGAAGAAGAAAGTTGCTTACAATCTTGAGACACGTGGTGACTGCAAAGCTCGTCCATATCACTCCAATGGTAGCCCGCCAGACCCCCAAAGGCAAAGACAATGGCAACGAGTATAGGATAAAGTATCACCTTCCAGCAGGACGGATATCTCTTTTCCTTGACCTTCTCACCTGGTCCCCATTTTGCCGACTCTTCCTCTGACAGCAAATTCTTGTTCGAGCCTGCGTCTGTCTGTATCGGTGAGTAGGACATCTTGCAGTAGAGTCGCTCAAATCTAGGTAACGATCAATAAATGCAGGTTATTCTTTGAAAAATAAGTAACGAGTGTTTTAAGTAGTCTCTAGATGCAATTAAGAGTCATTCTGCCGCCATAAGTAGACTCTGCGCTGGTAGGACCTAGTGCTGGAGCTGTTAGGCGCTGACGTCAAGACTCCATATCCACCTCGTATCTCGAATGTGGAGAAGCTTGAATCGCGAACTCCGAGATGGCTAATTTTGGACACGAGCCTATCCAACCGATGAATTGAGTTCCTTTATATCAATTAAGTTTTTTCCTTGCACCTGCATATGACATTGTGGGTGAGGTCTCCGACACTTCCGGGACTTCCGGGAACAAACACCGATCACTCCGTGATTAAAGTTGGAATACGAACGGTTGATCGACGAACCTATGGTTCATGGGCTAAGGCTGAATGGGCGGATGTAACCTTGCGGTGTTGATTATTCTATTTTTGCTCTAGTTGCCCGTCACAATACTATTGATTGTACAATGTAACGTGCTACTACTGGTCTTTATCACAGCCTTCCAACACAGAATGTCGCAATGGCCAGTGTTCACCTCTCAAGATCTCCGCCAGGCCTCGTATTCAGAAATTCTATGATCACTATTCCAATATACTGGTCATTATGACGGAGACTGATCCTTGGAATGGATTCTCAATGTGAGAGGGCTGTATATTTATAGACAGAGCTCATACGCTCAAACACAACTTATTGACTGTACTCATCAACACAAGATTGAATCAAGAACAGTTCTTATCATTTGAAGACCCCTCCATTGTCTTCACCAACATGCGTCTCCTTCGCGGACCACTCCTCCTCGCTCTCATCGTAGGAGTGAGTGCTCTTCCCGTTGCGGACAAATCTGACACGGAGGTCGAGGCCCGTGATGATCCTCCTCCCAATGACCCTGGATACGTGCCTTACACTACGTACGATCCCTATTCCTCCTACGACCAGTACAAGCGAGATGTGGAGGAAAGGGGAGACGACCACGGTCACCATCCTCCCCCGCCCGATACCGACTATGGAAGCTATGCCCCATACAAATCATACGCGCCTTACACTACCTATGGCAGCTACAAACGTGACTTAGAGGAAAAGCGGGGTGATCACGACCATGGTCATCCTCCTACACCTGAGACTGATTATGGAAGTTATGCTCCATACAAATCATACGCCCCTTATACTACCTATGGCAGCTATAAGCGGGACTTGGAGGAGAGAGGCGAAAAGGGTCGACCTCCTCCCCCTCCTGATGATTATGGAAGCTATGCCCCATACAAGTCATATGCCCCATACACTACCTATGATCACTATAAACGAGAGGCGGAGGAGAAGAGGGGCGAGGATGGTCACCCTCCCCCTCCACCACCTGACTCTGGAAGTTATGCTCCGTACAAGTCCTACGCTCCTTATGCCAGCTATGGTTCCTATTAGCTGGATGTGGAGAGCACCGAAGGAGGTGTTGAGACCCATAGGATAGGAACGTACTGGTAACAGGCAAACCTTTCTGGCCAGATTCCTCATTTTCGGGATTACGTGGTTATGTCTTACAGTGAGTTGTCGGTATTGGAAACTAAAACTGCGAGCTGTATTTTGTCGTTCAATGAAAAGGGGACACTACGTTACTGTAGATGAAGAGCATTCCTTTGGCCCGCGAAGTTGAGAAATAATAGGAAACCCACATATCGAGGAAGTTGTTGCACGCGTTCTGTATGATTGTCTAATTTATAGTAGTCGACAAACCACACTCCTTGGTTTTTTTTTTCTTTTTGAATTTGGCTTACTTGAATTATATATAATATTCAAGCATCCCATATCTGCCAATATTAATTTTAGGAGTCAAATGATATTCGAATTGTCTATAGGTATATTCTAGTCTATTATTAAACTTTCGCTGGCAATCAAATCTAATCAAAAATCGACGCCTTCATCGAGTTGGGCTGGATGTACTCCGAGGCATTACGGAAGCTCATGAAACCCCAACGGATCTGCGCAGCCATGGCAATCTCCACATCCAAGTCCTTAGCAAACTGCCACGCCAGTCCAGTGTCACGCTGGAAGGCACGTCCGACCAGAATGACATCCAGGTCGTCTTCGTTCAGAATTTGGTCGGCCAGCTTGCCGTTGTTGATCATACCGACAGCCGCGACAGCTATCTTCTCGCCAACGGCCTTCTTGACAGCCGTCGCAAACGGCACCTGGAATCCAGCTCCAGAAGTCACCTTCTGCGCGCTGTGCACACCTCCGGTACTGATATCGATCAAATCAATACATCCCTGGGCCGCGAGCGCCTTGGCGAACTCCACGGTGTCTTCCAACTTCCAACCCTTCTCCTCGGGCTTGCTCGTCTCCAACCAATCAGTGGCGCTGACGCGGAGGAAAACAGGCATGTTAGGTCCGACCGTGTCGCGAGTCAACTGGGTGATCTCAAGAGACAGCCTGATGCGGTTCTCGAAGCTACCACCGTACTCGTCCGTGCGCTGGTTCGCCGACGGCGTGAGGAACGAGGAAAGCAAGTATCCGTGTGCGTTGTGAATCTCGATGAAATCAACACCCGCCTGCAGAGCGCGCTTAGTCGCAGCCACCCACGCGTCCTTGACTTCCTGGATATCATCCTTGGTCATAGCCTTAGGGACAATCTCGCCCTCCGCGAAGGGAATCGCGCTAGGGGCCTTGACGTTGTCCGTCCATCCGCCGACGGCGTTCGTAGCCGTGACGCCGCCGAGCCAGGGCGGGACGGTCGAGGCCTTCCGGCCAGCGTGGGCCAGCTGGATACCGATCTTTTGGCCCTGCGAGTGGGCGAACTCAACGACCTGCTTCAGGTAGTCGATTTGGGAATCTTTCCAGAGACCGACGCAGTGGGGGGTGATACGGCCTTCGGGAACAACACCCGTAGCCTCGATGATCATCATTCCGGGACCGCGCTGCGCAATTCCGCCGTAGTGGGCGAGATGCCAGGGAGTCATGTGGCCGTCGTCAGCGCCATACTGGCACATAGGAGCCAACTAAGAGTACAGGTTAGCAAGTGGGTTGGTGGGAAAGGGGAAGAAGGGATCATACTCCAAGGCGGTTCTGGAATGTGGTGCCTCGGATGGTGAGAGGCTTGAACAGCTTCGGGATGGGCTTTCCGCTCGTTTGGGGATCCCGCGCAGTACCGGCCGGCGGGCTCTGAGCGGGCGTGAAGTATGAGATGCCGTCAGCGGGCTTGGTGGGAACGTCGGGCCAGTTTGCCATTATGTATGTGTATTTATAGGGTGAATATAGTACTATGCAGCCACAAGATTAAACGTCTGACAGGGGTTAATGCTACTTTATATACTCTACCTCGGAACAAGTGGATATGTCTAAAGCGATTGCAAAGCACAAAATCATCCGATGTTTGATTTCTAAGATACCGGCAACTTTTCTTCTGTAATTTATAACCCGCGGTCCGGTGCAGAATAATTTAAGGTCATTCCTAATGTTGATCACTGCTACAGCCATGTGCTGACCAAAAGTCTCCGATTTGTGAATGCAACTCGGTCGAATTTGCCCCCGAGCAGAAACTTCCAGTGCCTGAATCTGGAGAACTCGGTTAATCTTCCGGCAGAGTCTGCGAATGGAATGAATTTGTCGGTTCGGGCGATCCACTCTGTCCTGGGCAATGTGACGGAAAAGTGGAGACGATGAATAACACTCTGCTGGTGGCGGGTTTGACCGACATTTGAAGATCCGAGAATCCCATCCTGCTTAATGGAAGCCGGAGCTTCTGTTCGAAAGGTTAGAGACGATGAGCGTTGTTGCTGTTGATGCTGATGATACAGTTGCAACCATGGCTCCACATAACTGTATTCCACAATGAGCTGTCAGCAACCTCAGCAATCAAACCACAAGGGAAAATCTGCTTGTATATCAACACACCCGACCTAGAGCTCATCATGTTTCTTGCACGATCCCGGTTTCTCCCATGCGTTATGTGTCATCAGGGCTACCTGTGAGGCACCTGTTGCAGCCAGCTGAAATCCACGAATAGTGCCCCCGACAACTTCAACTGACTCCCCAAACACTGACTGAACAGCTCTCTTAATCAACCGTCCATCATAATGCGACGTTAAGATGATGACTCGATCGACCTCCTCTGGCGTCTGACTCTCGTCGAGTGTTTCCGAACTTTCCTTGTTTCGCCATCCTGTCTTATACATTAGCTACAGCCCTTATCGACCAAATTGATGGAATGAAATGGAATACCAACCTCTCAGGGCAACCATCACACTCATGATGTTTGCTGACAGCGAGTCCACAAACGTTTCTTCCTCTTCCTGAATATCTTTCCACTTCAACACAGCCTGGACACTCCCGTCTCCCCAACCCATCAAGTCCAGAGGATACTCATCATGATGCTCCTCTTCGGGTTTCTCCTCTCCCATTACCTCGGCGTAGATGTCATCTCGGATCAAAAACCTCGCTTTCTTAATGGGTTGCCAGAGATCACCCTTCGAGGCTCCCCATGCAATCTGGGTCTGCATTTCCTTTGACTCGTCAATTAACCTTTGCGCTAGCCGTCTGTTGATATTCGCGCTGGCAAAAGGCTCCAGCGGCAAAAGAACCCCCTTGATCGCATTTTCATCGTCTTTTTTTCCGGTATAGACAGTCCGCAAGTCACAGTGGTATTCTCCCTGGTCGATAATCAAGTATCGAAGTCCTTTTCCGCCCCTGTGGTCGTCGTCATTCGCGTAAGTCACAGCAATAGATCTCGGGAGAACGATAGGGCTGGTCCAGATGCCAAGTTCCTCGGCTGCTTCGACAATCAGGTCGTTGAGCGTCGAATTGAAGAAACCGGGGCCGGTGAAGGTAGCGGATCGAATCCTTATGTTGTGCTCTGTCCGTGCGTGGTCTCTGACCTCCCGGAGCACTTTGACGAATTCGTTTTTGATGTCCTCCGGTGGTATAGGGCCGACTAGGTGACCGTCAGCGGCCCCGAGCGCTGCCGAAACGGTGTTGAATGCAATTGACAAAGCACCACCGAGCCAGGGCGGGAGGCCCACGTCGTGTAGATATGGTAGATAGGGTTCAACGACAGACACAACAGATTGCACGGCGCTCTTGGCCGCCTTGAGAGTGCCAGAAGTTGCAAGCTGCCTCTTCTTCTTTGCGAACGGTGACGGATGTTCCTGCGAATGTAGCAGCCGCAAACGGAGCATGGTTTCCCGATAAGAGTCATCTAATTCGGGACGGACGGTCGATATAATAGTGACATTATTGGTATCATAGGCATACGCAGCCGTGCTAGCATTCTCGATCAGTTGGGTCGACTCAAACGTCCAGTCTCGCTGGTAGACAGATAAATGATCACTCACACTAATTCTGGCCCAAGGTCGATTCCGATAGGCTGCATACGTAGTCTCGCATGAACCTGCAATGCCAAGGTAAATGTAACAAGCAGACCGGTGATCTGCCAGCTACCGGTGGAAACTTTCATTGTTTCTCTTTATCGGGTCTCAGTGGAGACTGGAAATTGAAGATCGATCCCTCCCCTCAGACAGGGCAGAAACATCGTTTTTCTAGGGACGTGCTGACTCGATGCCAAGAACCGCTAAGCACTCTGTAGCTTGTGGCAAAGTACGCTATTGGCGCTATTTCGAGCTAACGCCAATGAAGATGTCGGCAGAGATTAGCGGAAATTGGATTTTCGGGGGCAATGTTGGAGGCAAATTTCATATTCATTGCTTGTAGACAATCGCATGCATCTTACATTAGAGTTGTAACTATAATAACATTCACGGTGAGTTGGGTGTCCAAGAAATGACTCTAATAGAAGTATATAGTTCTGGGGAGTTGCTTGAAAATTTAGCATTTTCGCACCCGAACATATTTGAACAGCCCCCAATCGTCTAACCGAAATTATCGGTAGCCTCAGCATGTGCTGCCTAATAGGCCACGATGTGCCTGGTTTCGACAAACCTAGTACCAGTTCGATGTCTATCTACTTTTGGTCACAGATCACCGATTACCCACGCAACATACTCTAAGTTATATTCCTATATTGAGTATGATATATATCTTGTGAAGTTATCCATTAATTACCAGCCATATCATTAAACACATAAAGACTTGTGACAGTCAAGAACCTTCGAAATCGGCCCAGAATCAGGAACAAACACTCTACTATTTCTGCGAAGTGTCGTACACTGGCAGCTCGTGTTTCATAGGTCCCTCACACCCCGGAAGCTCGCTAGTTTCATGCGCCACGACATTGCTCGACAACTCGAATTTCAGCGCGCTGTCGTTGCCATATAACTCGGGCACTGGCTGCTGTTTCGTGGAATTCTGTCCACCATCAAACGGCTTCCCAGAGGCTCCATTCATCACGATACCCGCTGCATTGCGCTTCTTCTTTTTCCGGACACACCACAGCATTATTCTAAAGCGATCAGGCCTACAACACCGACCACGCCACCACCCACGATCGCTCCAACGGGCGTCGAAGACCCCAAGGACCCAGTCGAGCCCGTCGCCGTGGCAGACACTCCGCCGGGCAAAGACGCCGTTGTCAACCCGGCGTTGGCGTACGATTTCAATTCGAAATCATCAATCCACGACATCGACGCCGTCACGAAGTACTCGCTGCTGTTATTTGTGTTCGTGTACGTGGCTGTGGGCGCTACTGTTCCTATATGAGGGAATGTGGTGTCCGTGCATTGAAAATCCATCACGCCGAGATCAGGCCACGTGTGTCGTGCGCAGAACCCCCTGGCCATGGTAGATATACCACACGGCAAATGGGTCGTCAGTTTGATCGAGCAATGCGGTCCTAGTTTGGACGTCGGCCCACTCGTAGCACTTGGTGAAGAAACCGACACACCCTGCGTCGCCGGTCTTGGCGCAGCAGGCCAGCATACCGGGATAGACGGTGTTCGGGGCGTGGAATCGACATGCTGAGTCGGTGCCGCACTGACGGACCACTTGAAGATGAAAGAAAGGAAAGTTAGACACCTTGCTGTCCCTTGGAGGCGTGGCTGGGCTTGAAAGGGCCCATCTAGGTTGACCTACCGTTAAAATCGCCGCTGGTGTAGAACCCGCATGTGTTATCGGAGACGGTGGATGTTGAGAGGTCGAATCGTTTGAGTAGATGCGGTGGAATCCCCGGTGTGGGTTCTGGGTTCCTTGATAACGTTGTCGTTGTCCGGCTAAATGCAGTGGCTCGAGGTGCTGGGAATGTGATGGCTTATACCACTCCGAGGAGTACTCACCATGGCTTTGGTGATGGATTGCCTCCCATTGTGAGTATGATCGTGGTATACGGGGTGCCTGGAAGACAGGATTCTGTCTCGCGAATCTGGGTGTTGTGAGTTACATACCAGAAAGCTCTAGATGTCCCCTAACCTGCTTGTTTCTTGGTATTAATTGTCCTAAGAGTCCTTTCCCTACGGGGATGCATCCTACGGTTGGTGGACAATGCCATCTCATTGGGCGAACACTAAACATTGTCTCGCGACGATTCGGGCTCGTTTTCGTTTATGCGGTAGATTCTGAAACCAAGACTCTCCGTGCGGTAGAGGTTGCGGTTAGAGTTGACCATGAGGATTAGAACGAGAATGAGATTATAGATGACCGATTCACAGAGCCACAAGAATCAATTGAGTTCCATGCAATAGCATTTCATTGTGTGTGATAGGCGGGTCCAGACCCACTGCGGGCCTTGGGGGCCAAAACTGGAGTGTTGATGATCCCTAGGGCTCGGTATGACACTGCATAACACCATAGGGGTCATTAAAACTGGAGAGGAAAGAATTTTGTACGGAGTTCACGTAAATTTACAACAAGAAATTCTTTCAAAAGCCGTTTGATAGCAAGCGTTAACCAAAGTAGACCTGACAAAAGACGGATGATTCTATAAATGCTTGCAACTGTGGGTGGGACTAGGATCAAATTTTTCCAACGGGACTACTAATAATAGTGCGAGTATCAATGAGCCTACTCCGTACTCTTTTTCGGCGGTTTAAACTCGTTCCTAGCGCCGAGTATAATAGTCTGTCTATGCTGTGAGTTGTGAAATTGTGACAGACCGGCTAGTTGACGTGTCGCCACGGAATTCAAGGATTTAGCAAGAGGATACACTAGTTAGGGGAAATCCCTTATTCACACCAAAAAGAGATACCTTATCTCTCTGTGTAGACCGCTAGCATATTTTGGAATTTTTCAAGAACATCGAATCCCGGTGTATGCGGTGTTGGGGCGGACGTTGCTCATTGCGCATGTTGATTGATGTCTGTTTCCTCGTTGCAGGTCGCAAAGTTCGGTCCTGCTGTGTAGGGAAACATCTGCATCATAACATGTTATCCACAGCTTGCTTGCAAGATCATGGAAGTTAAGATCAAATAGCCTTGACATGACTGGCCATCAACCAACAAAACAAAAGATTTACTAATCACGACTGGGAAATGTTCAGGCAGCCAGGCAGAAAGCCCACGCAGCCGCCTTCCGCATAAGGTTAGCCCGGCCAGTCGCTCCGCATTAGGAAGGTGGCGTGATATTATTGATGCCTCAGGCATGAATCCCTGTCCATCCTATTCTTTTCCAAGTTGTAGCCTCCGTACTCCGTACATACATTTGGTGTCAGTTCATCCAATTCCGAGCGCAGGTCTGGGAAACGATGATTACAATAAAAGTCTGCCCTATGTTAGGTTATTTGATCGGTGATGTCGCTATCTGAACTATGAGATAATATGTTCATGATCTCAAGGATTTACACGCAACTTAAGATGCTGCACAGCCTAGACTGCTACGCATCAGAGTAGAAAAAAAACGCCCATCATCACGTGGGCAGTCTGCTTGTACCCACAAGTTTTTAACCGGATAAAGGGGGAATTGGACCAAAACCTGAGATTCTTGGATACCAACGCTCGTACCACAGGTTCGCCACACGTTACTTTTGTTGATGACTCTAAACGGCCGCCTTAAAACCAGTCACAGCTCAATCTACCACGGCGGATGATGAGGTGGATGACGATTTTGGTAGTTGTGATCGGCCTACTCCGCACTTCAAAAGGCTATTCCTTGCAATCAATCTAGTCCAACGAACGTTCGATGAGGATCGTAGCGATTTTATAATCACTGATCGACAGATCTCCCTCGTTTTCCTGATTCGAGCCCCTGCCATCTGGGGTTCTAGAGTTCTGGACTGCTTTTTACAGCATCCCTCGAGTCAGTTGCACTTGCACCCGGCTGATCTAGATCTTGCACTGTCTGGGGAAGGAAAAGAAGAATGCGTTGTGACAGCAGGAATCATTCGTCTCCGCAGACACGACATTCATTGGGCTCTTCTGTAGAAGGCTCTTCCCAGACGCAGGCCCCACGCAACCGGCTAGAATAGAGTTATGTTGTAACCGCTCGGGAGACGCATATCCCGGGACGAACTGCGTTTCGCGGTGCATCAGCAGTTGAGGTGGTACGACGTCCCAGAGCGGTACAGGGGGGTTGCGAGGCGGGCGACAGCCACTCATTGGGTTGAAGCTTGAGCAGTAGACGTCATATCGCGATGCTCGGCCTTTGAATAAGTTTGCTCAGTAGCCCGTCTTCCTTCAGATTGAGGGCCGCCGTCGAACGGGAAAAGGAATGACGTGGGAAGGCCCACACCCGCAAGCTTTCCGGCCTGCTTCTCCACCAAATCACCGGCGTAAGGGGGTCTCGTCCGGCGGATGCATCCCGCAAGTCTATGACGGATACAACTTCCAGCTTTGCTCGACTGGCTTTGTGAAATGCCCTACAAACCACCTCCGACTTGTTGTTTCTCCTCATTGTTCCCTCCCTGGTCGTCCCAGATCCGGGCCCAGATCTGGAACGGCCTGCCTGCGTTTGCACATTATTTATAGTAGTCACGACCCGTGCTCCCTTACTGCTCGCTTGGGTCTAGACTTTTTTTGTCAACTGGTCATTTTTATGTTAACTGATAATTACTACTTTGCTCTCTTTCCATACCATTTTCATTATTTCCGCTATTTAACACTATTTTTTGCACCATTGGCTTTTGACACGCAAAATAAAGAACATGACCGCAGAACTCAATCTCTACGGCCCAGGCCCCGACTTTCTCTCCACCGCAGACCCTACAGCCACCGACTCCTCCCCGATCTTCTTCAACAACCCCTTAGTGCCAGATTGGCTTGAGCTGCCGGCCTCTCTTGGCCACACTGAACCGAGCTATGAATCTCTATTAGCATCCACCCCGTCGTGGCCCTCTAAACCCACATTGAACGAACCGACACCCGCCCAACCACAAGCCCCGCAGCGATCCGGACGACGCAGCACGCCCTCCAAACCCAAGAAAAATGCAAGCAAAGAAGAAAAAGAAAAGCGGGAGAAATTCCTCGAGCGAAACCGCATGGCCGCCAGCAAATGTCGACAAAAGAAACGCCAGAACACAAACCGACTACAAGGCCAGTTCCAAGTGGCGGCGGAAAGCAAGGCCAGGCTCGAGGCCGAAGTAGCACAGCTCCACGGAGAGGTCTTATACCTGAAAGACGAGCTCCTGAGACACTCGCAGTGTGATGACCTTTCCATCAAGACATACCTGCAGCAGATGGTCAGCCAGGTCACGCACCAGGAGGAACCGATCCTACGAACACCGGAATTAAGTGATCCCCCGGGGCCGCTATCTTCGTCACCGGATAGCTCGATTTCCGCGCACCAACAAGAGCAGCAGGCAGGGTTTGACTTCGACGATTCCCTGCAGCTGTCGGACTCGGCCATGCAGGAGCTTGACACCGCTCGTCGCGACTCGGAACAGAGTCTCCTGAGCACTACCTGCACCTTGTTCTCGGATGCGAGCATCGACGATATGATTGACCTCGTTTGATTCATCTTGAATCCCTGCGTTCTATATTGCCTTTTCCTTCTCTATTGATAATTGTCTACATGTAAATACTCTCGGTATGGCGTCACATTCTTGTTACGAACAGCTACGAAAACAGGTCTGCTTTACTCGGTCGGGGATCGGCGTTACAAGGAGGAGAATGTCTGTATCTGGAGCCATTTTTGGTCAGGCGTGCACAGATTCTCTCGTTATCCTAGCTTTAGCTTTAACTTCAACCACAACTACTTCTACATAATCCTACCTCAGGTTCTTCAATGTGATCTTCCGACCAGCCACCACCACCACATCCAAGTCTAAATATATATCCCGCGAATAACCGCCCACCCTATATCGTACAAAAGACCATGGCACCTCCCATTCCACGGTTCTTCTCTAGAAGTGATCTTCTGACACCCGTCTGTCATCGGAAACGATCGATGGGGCGCCACAGGGTCCTCCTCTTGCTGGTGCTGATCCGGCAATATTTCGGCGTGGTCCGGGCTTCGAGCGGCTTTTTTTGTCAATGACCGACATTTGGCTCATGTAACAATAATTCCGGGCAAATTATTATCTGATGGGGTGATAGCTCAGTTGGGAGAGCGCACGACTGAAGATCCACTCAGTCAAGTCAGATTCGTCTGGCAATCGTGAGGTCACCGGTTCAATCCCGGTTCATCCCATTATCTGTCCTTTTTTTTGTGTTTGCTTGTGTTCTCGGTAGGTTTTTTTTAGGCTGCGTGGAGTCGGTCGGTGGGGCGTGTCGAGACTAGGAGAAGAGACAGAAAGGAATTGACTGACTTTTCTGCCAGGTCAGGAATCAGCGATAAACACATGGTTTTTGTATGCTTTATCAACCTTCTACATACCTAACACAACGCAACTCTCTTGGAATATCACTGACGCGAATGTCATAATTATGTTGTGGCTGTGGTTTATCAAGGTAAGAAGAGAGATCAACCTCATTTACCACGAAGGGAAATATAATATATATATACTTGACATAACTTCTCCAAAATCATTCACTCATGCCCCAAAACAAAAACAATAGCAATTCATCCGCCAATACCCAAAGAAAAATGTATACTGGGCCAGGCTCCTAGATAGTTAGTTACCCCCTAAGCACCCGATTAACCATGTAAAACGCCATACTCCCAAATCACCAAACAGTACACAGATCCAGCAATCACAGACGAGACCTTGGCCCAGGAAACTTTCTCATCGGCATAGGACCCCAGACAGGCGCCATTCTCATATGAGGGGCCCCAAAGCCCACAGGGACAGGCTCATGGCGAGAATACTGCAAAAGAAGTTTGGTGAGGTGGGACATCCTGATAGGCTTGGACAACATGTCGGTCATGCCTCTCGCACGCGGCGTCGCGTAAGGGTGGAGACCAATGATAGGAGTCATTCTAATCTTGGGATCGTTGACAAAGGGTGCCTGCGATCGGATGATATCGGTGGCTTCGACGCCAGCGACAACGGGCATGGAAATCTAGGTGAATCAGTCAATGATTCATGCTTGGTTTTGCTGGCTTTCTGTAGAACAGAACTGGGTAAACGGTAAGTGAAGTGATCTACATACATCCATCAAGATGATATCAGGGCGCGGGCAAGTATCAGGCGGACCGGCAAGGTAGTCGAGGGCTTCACGGCCATTGTTCACGATCGCATATGAGCAGCCGCCGATCCTCTTGAACATTTTCTCGCAGATGCGCTGGTTGACGCGGCTATTTGAGACACAGTGAATCAGTTGGATCAGTGAGATACTATGTTCAAAAAGCTTACTTGTCTTCAGCGAGTAAGATGTGCATATTAGTCCTGATAGTGTGTTTGTTGATGCGCACTTTTTATCGGGACGTGGTTGCGGGGAGGAAGCAGGGAAGCCGTGTGGGGGGTGAGGATCTCGAAACAATGCTAAAAGACGCTGGGCGATCGACGTTTCTGCCTAGCCACTTTCCTGTTAGCTGCTGTGCGCTGATTCGTTAAGCGAGAAATACCCCAGTGTCGGTTGTATTCTACCCCGCTGTTCAGTGAATAGGTATGATTCCTCCATGTCTCTTTCACGACAACTGCTCGTCTATACTTGATCTATAGCCAAATACACGACCATGGAAGAATTGTGGATTCTTTCTGCGACTACAATACAGTCTCGATTCGAGAACCAAGAGCTGACTGTCGAAGAACATGCTACTTCGCTCCTCCGTCGTATCTTGGAGCGAGACCACCATGTGAGAGCATGGGTTTATTATGACCGTGACGCTATCGTTGCTGAGGCAAAGAGACTGGACAGGATATCTCGCCAATGAAGAGGCCCTCTCCATGGCATCCCTGTGGGAATCAAGGATGTGATTTTGACGATAGGTTATTGACAACCCCTTACCTCATGAGTTGTATACACATAATGACACCGATATAGATATGCCGACGAGATATGGGTCTAAAATACACAAGGACAGCTTTCCTGGTGCCGACGCCCCAGTCGTCTCAATTCTGTGTAGCGCAGGAGCCCTCATCCTCGGCAAGACAGCCACCACTGAATTTGCCGCTACGTCTCGCGGAGGGCCATGCGCGAACCCGCATAATCTGGAACATACACCTAGAGGTTCGTCGTCCGGCTCAGCAGCTGCGGTGGCAGATTTCCATGTGCCTATCGCCCTTGGCACGCAGATTGGAGGGAGCATCATACGGCCGGGTTCGTTCTGTGGAGTATATTCTTTAAAGGTATGTCGACTCCTTGTTGATTATGGGCAAGTGGCATAAGACTAAGTTGAACGACTTGTGCAGCCTACGTGGATTGTGATATCAACAGAAGGCATGTCGCGATTTTTAATATCATGCGACACCATGGGCTTCTTTGCTCGAACAGTTAACGATCTCCAACTTGTACTCGAGCCCTTTTTGAGTCCTAGCCTAGATACGAACGCTTCACCTTCACCGGCCTCTCTACAGGGTGCGAGAGTAGCATTCTTAAGAACGCACGTTTGGCCCAAGGCAGGGCCGGGAACACAAGGGACATGGGATAAAGCCCATGAAAAACTCACCAACACAGGTGCAGTTGTGGAGGATCCCGAACTGCATGCGGACCTCTCTTCATTTCCCGAACTTATCAAGGCCATTGTATCGAAAGAAGCACAATCATCATTCCAATCTTGTTTGTGCTTCCCCGATTAACCTTCCTCGGGGACAGGCTAACCAATTCTTTTCATAGATATGTCATTTTCGAAAGACTTGTAAGACCCCTGGATCATAGAAATAGTGGAACATGGAATGAGCATCAGTACAGCCGATCTGCTCAAAAGCTACGATGAAGTTGCTCGTTTGCGACCGGTATGGGATGCCTGGGCCAGACAATATGACGTCAGCCTCACACCCAGCGTGCCGGACGAGGCTCCGCGGGGGTTGGACTGGACAGGTGACTCGGTAAGCCCTCAAAAGAATTTACTCAAGTTTCAACGATCGCTGACTGGGGAAATTACTCCAGTCCTTTTGCTCAATGTGGACATTGCTTCATGTCCCGGTTCTGAACGTTCCTATCGCACATGGTGAGAATGGTTTTCCGATTGGATTGTCAATCGTTGGGCCACGATACGGGGATATGAAGAGCCGCAAGATTACTTGAAGAGGTTTTGTGTTGATAAGAGGCTAAGAATAGGATTAGATTACCCCTATTGCAATTTAACTTATCGCTGAAGAGGTTAGCTCGCTTCAATACGAGGTCTAATTTCGGGGTTTTCCGTTGAATGCGTTCTGTATGGTGCGGGTTTTTTGGACTGCATGGGGGCTTATTGTCCGACCACATCGGCTATTGCTCTTAGTTGCAGGGCCAAAAACGTCGGGGTGGTGTCACAAGCCACAACTCATCACCTGTCTTTGCCTCTGGATCGCATTCGAGAAATTTTTCTTTCTTGCTGGCTCGTGCATCCGACCTGTGCGTCCGATGCTGAAACCAGGAATGTTTGATTCAATGCGTTTGACACTCGGAGACAGCGATATGGTAAACGAATTTGATACCCTTACGGAGGATTCCATCGCCGGCATCAGAAATCAAGATTCAAACCGTGGGTCTGGCCAGTGGCCACTCAACAATTTTAGACGCTATCGAATGACCACAGGCTTAGCGCCAGCAAATTTCCACGAAAAGGACCCTCGCCGAATGGACTCGGGCTAACGTGGGGGCAAGCGAGTCCACGGAGTAGTCCGACGCTGACCATGGTTAGCCCCAGCATTCCTAGCGCTCAGGTACCGTGACGGATACAGGGCAGAGACTGCCCGGATTGGATCAATATCTCTAATCTAAGGCGAGCTAAGTCTCGCCCTAACGGACTAGGCCCAGTCTTGGTATGCCCATTGTCCGGCCCTGGAGTAGGCTGCTATCCAGTATCCAAGGCTCCAGGTTGTATTAGCGGCATCGGAGAGTTTGGACCAAGTCATGAGGGAAATATAAGCTGCAGCTTTTTCTCACCTTTTATGTCTCCTTTCTTTCCTCTTGCTGCCCGGGTATCCATTCGCTGAATTATCTGTCGCTCACTTCTTTTGCCTTCCCGGCCACGGTGACATTCATTTGCCTCCATTCCAACTTCAAGTCATTCACTCAATCACAACACCATCACAATGAAGGCCTTCACCCTCCCCGTCCTCATCTCCGCCGGCCTCGTTGGCCTGGCCTCTGCCCGTACCAATCTCGCCGGCTGCGTTTCCTCCGCCACCGTCAACCAGTGGCACGAGGCCAGCATGATCTGGTACGTTCCTGACAGCGGCGAGATCTGCGATATCCCCGACTGCGGTGGTGGTCGCGCTCCTCCCAAGAACGCCCCCGGTTGCGCCGCCTACACTGGCACCGAGACCCTGACTCCCAGCTACCTGCCCGGCTGGGGTCCCAACGGCAAGTCAGCCGCCACCACGGCTCACACTGCCTCCGCGACCACCGTCGCCGAGACCTCCGTTGCCACCACTTCCTCGGCCGCCTCTTCCACCGACGAGACTACCTCCTCCTCTTCCTCCTCCGAGACCAAGACTAAGCACGGTAGCACTCTGATCACCCCCGGTCCTACCCTCTCCAAGGCCGCCTCGTCGACCCCTGCCGGCTCTTCTTCCCCCGTTAAGTCCTCCTCTGCGGCCGGTGGCTCTTCGTCTTCCGGCGGCAAGGGCTCCGGTTCCGGCTCTGGCTCCGGCTCTGGATCCAAGACTGCCTCTGCCTCCAGCGGTCTTGCCACCGGTGCTGCCTCCAGCGTTTCCGGATCCAGCATCGCCGCTGTGGCTGTCATTGCCGCTCTGGTCGGCGTTGTCGGTCTGTAATCGGCTCTCTGATACATGGACTGGTCGGTGGGACGTTCGGCGGTGGTTGATAAATGTCTAATAAGTGTAATGTGCCATCATGGGATACTTTAATGATACGGCTTAATAATATACACTACGAATAGTTTTCTCTCTAATGTAATGCTTCATCATTTGCTTGTTTATCACTCCATAGCCTGTAGAATCTCCAGGTGCTCCGTAAAATGTCTTAGATTTCGGGTCTTCAGCCTTGTCTTGCGATGTTGATCAGCCGCCGATCGTCGCGATCAACATAAGTACCGTGTTCCACATCGGGGTTGTCCGAGTTGATCCTACGGACTGTGTTTGTTAAAAATGGAGAGAATAGCTAGATAATGTGGATTTTGTTGACTTTTTAGGCGAGAAGGTGATATTTGTTTGATTCCGCCGAAATGCAAAATCTACGGTCGCTTCAGTTCCCCGATTTTGCTAATTTCGAGGAGTTAGGTCAAGCATCAATGTCAATTACAATTTGTAAGCCCACCGAGCTTCCTCCAACACCAAATATATCAATTCATTGGCTCATCCATTTCCAAATAATTAAATAGGGCGAGTTTTAGGAAGAGGGAACAGCAATTCTTGATGACCAACTTTATATTAAATTTAAATTGCTGGTCCCCACTTTCAGGCGCACCCTGAGTTGAAGATATATTTTTGACGTCTTGAGAAAAGTTCACTTTGCAAGAGTAGACAATCCGGTCAGGGATATGCATGTAGGCTACTACTACATTTACTAGCAGAAGGTCCTAGGTTTACAAGTAATCAATCGAATGTGAAAGCCGGGTCTTTAACGTGTGAGTAAATATTCATTCCTCTTCAAATGCAGGTTCGCCAAGAGCTATCCGGCCTGGTTAACCATGACACCACAGAATGTGGAAAAGAAAAAGCGACCGGATTTGTCCTACCTGGCGCATGTGTAGTAGGGCAGGTTGAACAACCTGTGAATGACTACGAGAGCAGATGACAAAAGAGATTATCACCGCAAAAACCCGCCGCATATCCTTGAACGATCCTATGCTAAAGAAGGGATGACCCTTTTGGGCGTTGTGGGATATCTTTCGTGGAGATGAACTATGAAAGAGGTCGTTTGACGGGAGACCTCTCCAGCAAGTCGCACATCCCAGGGGTTATAGTCCATTTGTAAGCCGCATGTTCGGTTTGGTACTTCATGTGTTCATGGAACTCTCGAATAATGAGTCCGTTCTGTGCGGGAACCCCGACCCTGGATTTTAAGTTCGAGGCTCGCGTGAGAATGAGAAGAATGAGTCGCTTGTTTGATCTATCAAGTCGTTGCGACCGTCCGCATGTAAATCCGAAGTCTGTTTCATGTGGCGGATGTGAGCGATGTGTTCCAGAGTCATATGGCCAATAATGAGGTGGGATTTATGATTTTGGGAGTTGTTAAGGTTGATGTCGCTGTGGTCGTACGAAGTACCTGCGGTCATGGAGAAATTGTGTTCCAGGGGGGAGGTTTTGGGGTGGGTGAACCGGAAAATGGAGCCTCAAATAAGGCGGCATGCCGAGCGAGCTGATCTTGAAATTGCATAAGTACTTTTGTGCGGTGTGTTTGAGGATAATTACCCAGAGACCATGGTAGAGATCCGATTACCAGGGCCGCCATGTCTATTTGAGTTATTGCTCTCAAGTCAATCAATCAAAAAGTCAGAGTCAAGGGTAATATTAAAGGACTCGGGTACATCGGACCTGACACATGGCGTGGATGACAACGGCCCCATAACACTGCCACATCCTTAACACGCTAACCCACTTGCCCGATGAATGTCTCATATTAGAAATCGAGAACCCCCTTGTACCCTTCACACAAGCCACAGGTACACAGCGTAGCATCGTCGACTTATTATGCAGGGGCCGGAGGACCCTCACAGTCAAAACAATAAACACGCCCTTGATTGGACTCGGAAGCCCGGCACAAGCCACAGATGATGGCCCCTTGAGGAATGTGGATAATGGGTTCCCGGTTATACCAACGAATAAATTGCTCCGGGCAGAGATGATTGGGCGATCATTTGACATGGCCCGTAAGATCCCCCCTTGGTCTCGCTTCGGCGATGAAGTACTCCATACTGGACTGGACTTTGGTGGAGGCTGAAACTTCAGGCTGCTATTTTTGATGTCACTTCATCTCCAGAGCTGACAGGGCAGGTAAACATTCAAAAGGTGGGTTCTTCCCTCAAGCTAGGCGATCGTTCAGTCTACGTCAAGTCATATACCCCTTGAGTCCTGAGCTTTTGTTGTTCTATCATACCTATCACATCCATTCCTACCAAAACAACCAACACAATGAAGTACATCAGCTTGATGCTCTCTTTGGCTGGAATGAGCCTTGCTGGTAGATCTTTCTTCCCTCGAGACACACTCCGCGAGCTTAGCTAACAACGTCAAGCCTGCGGCAGCCTAACCCTCACCAGCCAACTCGACGTCGATACCCAAGTCTCCTGCTCAACCATCAACGGCGACGTCAAGATCTCCTCCGAGTTCATCGGCAGCCTCAGCCTTTCCGGCGTGAAGAAGATCAACGGAAACCTGAACGGAACCAACATATACCATGCCTCCTCGCTGAGCTTCCCTGACCTAGAGCACGTCGGCGGTGCGCTGCGTCTGACGGGTGGATTCAACGAGTATGCTATCACTTCAACGTGAATTCAGCTGAACACGGTTGCTGATCATGATGCTTTTAGGATTTCGATGCCCTCTTTGGACGAGGTCAAGGGCGGGTTCAGACTTGCCAGCACACAGAACCTTCCCTGCGAGCCTTGGGATGCGTTGAACAAGAATGACCGGATTCTGGGGCATTATTCGTGCCAGGCCTATGCTACTCCAGATATTTCCGCTTAGTGTTGTTTTTCTGGGTATTATTGGCGAGCAATAGCGGGCTCGATAATTCCATAATCTAAGTTCGCACCACAAGCCGCGGATATCGCGACGAGGGACAAATTGTAAATAGAAAGCTTTCATCGTGCGAGAAATACATAATCTATCAGGTTAATTAGTCTAGATATAACTAGTCTCGTAAACATAAGGCAACAAATTACATCCTATCAAGGCACCAGTCTTTTCGTAGAAGCCCCATCAGAATCAACCTGCACGGTTATATCGGTCTTCACTCTCACACCACCTATTTCTCGGGCCTCGTTTGGCGGTCGATCATCTTGGCCTTCCCCGGATTGACCTCCAACATGGTACCCGCCCCCACCGTTCGGCGAAGTCTCGCGATCGGCAAAAATAGACATAACAACTGTCCCCTTGCTATGAGTGTGATCGTGCTTGATAAGTTCAGAGCCTTCGTGGAATTGATTTGACCGACTGCGTGACCAGAGACTTCCGGTTTGGTTGTAACTCTCTGAGGACATGCGTATAAGGAGTCGAACGACAGAGGCGCAGGTGTCAAGGAGGATACTGTAGTTCTCAATTCTATGGAAACAAATAATGAGCGAATTCACACTGGGTTTGTCGTAGGAGTGAACACTTACTTGACCCATAAGACGAATGGTACGGTACTGTCTGTTTTAGCGCATTAGAAATCTGAAGTCCATACCTAGGATGTGTCTCGGGTTCACCGTACGTGTAATATCATTCTTGTCGCCAATGGATTTCAAAAGCTACGACTAATGCATTAGTGCTGCCTACCATGATCCATTTCGCAATAATGGTGGGCTAACTCACGTATGTCTTCACAATCGACGCAATCCCAGATAACAACAACGGTCCACTCAGGGTAATGGTCTGCCACATCCGTCGAATACGAGTCTGCCGTGGCATATTATGTAGTTTGGCCAAAAACGAATTCCTGCCGGAGGGTCCGCTGTCAGTGGCTCGGATCGTGAATCGCCACAACTGGATGGCCGAGAGTATGGTGAGGAAAAGGTCGACGGCCGTATTGAAGCCTTTCATAATATTAGCATACCAAGGCGTTGTCGGTGTTGGAGTAGTGGAATGTGATGCAGAGAGAATACCTCCTTGAACAAAATCCATTGTGGTTTGGACTGACGGTGACTGGCAAGCAATCGATCCACCTGATGGGAGAGGATCCCACATATAATGGAAATATGCGACTCGATTGGGCTGTAGAGATCATCATCAGATAAATCGTGCTTTAGTCGATGTGCGAGCAGATAGCCGCAAATACTTTGCCACCGAAAATGCACTTACCGCAATGAATGTGCTTGGACCACACCGAACAATAATTTGTAGCACCGTCAAGAGGTTCGCAATGACCTGTATGAGGATACAGGCCACGATGATTATTCGAATGTATTTATCGGCGCTGCTAAAACACGTGTAAAGGAAACACATCATGCCTGCTCGAGAGAACATAGATGCGAGAACCGTTTGTGATCGATCAGTCGGAATTTGTGAGATTCGTTCAGACATCACCATTTCCCACCTTCCAAGAGGTTGAGATATAAACTCATTCTTTAGTGTCTGTTTTCTTTCGTGGCTGTTTAGAAACCACACATGTCTTCCGAGACCCCAATTAAGACTGAAGTGACTGTTAGTAAGTTCATGTAGATCAATGAATCTAGTCCTTGGGACCTTTTCTGGATAAAAGCCATATGGGATATATATAGACCAAAACCGATAAGAAAAAGAAGGTCCTCGAGTCCCCAAATCCGCTCAGGAGGGCTGACACGAGGAATCATCTAGCGAACCGATGATTTGACACCGATTCGAAAAATTAACCCGAGAGTTGTCAGACCGGTAAGAGCCTAAAAACAAAAACCATCCGACAAATGTTAGATCCAATCGCATAGAGACTTTGAGATCGATAGATATTCACCCAGCAAGCTATTATATAAGGATGACCTTTTTGCATGACAATATGTTAGCAAGTGGCTTCCCTCCAACGACGTTTTGTGATCCAGATTCGTACCAAAATTTGCGTCGTCCTCTCTTAGTAGAGAAGACACGTTTTTAAGAGCTGGTTGAAGTACTCACAGTCAGTCGTCTTGACAAAAATGATCGAAGTATAGAACTCTATACGTACTCGCAGTATTGCTTCAACCTGAAGTTGATATCTGTACTCTAAACTTCGGTACCCAGAATCACCATGACACAGATCTGATTCAATCGCAACAATAAGAGGGCGAGATATCGAGATGACTGTTTAAACTGATACAGAGAATCAATAGGACGCTATATACAGCCATTTTCACTTGCAACCACACAGTTAGGTATCTAACACAGCGAAGAAAACAAAGGGCGAAGGTAACAGGGTTCAGCTTCCATCTGAAGATTTCGTATCTCCATTTTGCACCAAGACCATTACTATCTTGGAGATTCTAAATGAGCAACAAGGATGTGTTCCATATTATCCGCACTATGGGGCTCAGAACTACGCCGTAAGTTAGTCGGTAGCAGGGATCGTAAATTAGGCCTCACAGAGCACAGATGGCATGACTCGCGGGGAAAGTCCAAATCAAGTCACCTATCTTCTTGACCACCAAATAACACACAAATTACACTTCTTACTGTCCTCTCTGTGGGCATAAATTAAAATTACATTATCAGTTAACTAGCTGCATGCCTAACCGGAACAAAGAAACCAATATATTCAGGTAAACCAACGCGTGTCCAACAATTTATTATGTGAATTAGTGCGAAGAACATCCCTGCACCGTAGCATCGTGTCTTGATGGACTGAATTGTCGCGTACTAGGCAATATCGCCAATATGATTTTAAGCGCTAAATAATGCCAGGACCTTAAGAACAAAGAAAGTTGAATCGACCATCTGCCCCGGCCGTTCGTAGTGTTCAATCGGATTAGAGATTGCCGCACGGCCGAATTTTAGTGCTCTAATTTTGAAACCGTTGACAGTCCAGCTCTCCTTTAGCGATTAAATTAGGTCTTTAGTTATCATATGATTCTTTAAAAGCAATTACACTTGCCATTTCATCCACGGTTGATGTAGAATAATAACGGCCTAAGCATTCAGTCATTTAACAGACGCCAAATGAGTGTTTGCTATACTTCTTGTCGACGTCTTGACGATTCGTCAATGACACAATATGTCGGGATATATCCTTCTGTCAGAACAAGCCAGCCGTGAATTACTGCTGGCGACTGACGGATATCATCCCTTGCTTGCTGAACGCATTCTTGCGCCAGGCTGCGGCTCCGTTGTTGTGACCGCCGAGGGCCGCGTGTAGGACCAAGGGGGTGTTTTCCAACTAGACTGAATATCTACATCTATCTACATGAATCAATTGACTTTTGCTTGTTCACTTCACTGTGTACTCAGTACCTAGCTGGTGATACCAACACAATTAATAAGAGATAATTCTTTTTTCATTTCCTGTTCTTGTTATCGGATTTCCCGAATAGGGTGGAGAAATGCCCTGCAGGGATCAACCCATGGTGGTATTCGTAGATCCAGGATGTTAAATGAAGCACCCACCCACAATCTAATTTAATCTTTTTAGGCTGATAGGTCAAAGGTCTAGATCTTCTCTTAAAATGTACGGAGTATTTACCTGTTCGTAGAACTTAGCATCACCAAGCCCTCAAGGCGCACGAGAAGAAACGGTACAGAATCGAGTAGTAGTTCCAGGGAAGGAAGTCACAGATACAAATTATGTTATGCATGAGTATCATCCCCATAGACCATTGGCGTCATCACAATTGGTCTAACTGTTTGCCCTTACGCCTTGCGCATCTCAATCAATCCGTCGCCAACCTCAGGGCGAACCTCATACGTCACTTTCAATCCCGCCAATGCAGCCAGCTGCTGGAACTCAGATGAGCTTCTTTCACGGCCTCCGTACAAAACAATCATAGTAGCATGCAACTTGGCAAAACTCTCATTCTTGGAAAATTCGTGGATCAAGAGCCGGGAATGGGGAGCCATGGCCTGGGATATTTTCTGTAACAACCGCGCAGCCTCTAGATCCGGCAGATTATGAAGGACGTGCGCTAGATGATAGACCAGAGCGCCTTTGATGGGTTGGGGGCTATTCTCCGCTTTGAAATCCCATTCGACGAGGGTGACCCCTTCGATGTCACCGAGATCGTGGTTGAATTCTTGCACCACAAGGTCTGATGCCTTGAGTTGAGGAAAGGCTTCCTTAATTTCAAGAAGCAATTGGCCACGACCTCCGCCAATGTCGACCATAGTCTGAGATCTATTTGCGGTTCCTTCGTCTAGGACAGATTGAAGATCATATCCGACCGACTTCAACCGTTCCGGGACACTGTCAATCTTCATCCATTTGCCTACCATGAAAGTGTTGAAACTGTCCATGCGGCCTTGCTCGGCCATAATGGAGTAGGTATGTTTCTGGGCCAGGCGCTCGTTACCCATTCGTCGGTAAGCATATTGAATGGGTGTATCCAGTTCCTCGAACGGGTAGGCGAAATTCTGCGCCTTGAGCTTTGGCATAAGGAATGCTGCACCGAGGAGAGCCTCTGTCGCACTGGATACAATTAGTCTTGAACTTCAAGATATAATAATCCAGATAGGTTTTCCGAAGTGCGCTCAACGTACAAGTGTAATACTCCATGTTGGGCGGAAGGGAAGGCTGCCAGATGCCGCGTGATGTCGTTGGCACAGTAAAGCTCGTCGCTCGTGACATCGACAAACTCTAAGCCAGCAATCGCAAACAAGGTGTCCGCTATGCATTGTTAGCCAAATCTTTCCAGCCAATAATTAACGTAAAGTAGTTTGAAAGGGAGTCCCGACCGATCAATAGCACGCCTGTTTCAGAGATATTAGCTTCGAAAAGGCAGACTACAGCGAACAATCAACCGACCTGGACTGGGCGATTCAACACCATCCTTCTTGGCTATTTCTTTATAGGCTGCCAAGACACTCTCTGCACTCACAGGCTCCTTGAATGTCACTAGCACATCGAAAAGACGGAAGTGAACCGCTACTGGCATAAAGCCGATCGCAGCAGGCTATAATCTCATGATGTCAATACAGATCAAGTAGGAATCGGAAACTTTCATACTCACCGAAGTGGCTCTCCTCATCAAAGTAACACCGGCCGATATCGAAGCCATTTTGTATGCGGATACAGGGGGTTCGAATGGTCAAAGAGAGGATCACGACCACTGGATTTACGTATGATTGGCATTCCAGGCCCCTGGCTGAACCAGCAATGCATTTTTATATTAGTTGCATTGGCACCAGCTCTTAGATCCACGTTCGGTTTATTTTGGTAGGACCACTAGTTCTCTCTGCCGTTTGAACCTTGCTAGTGGGGATTGTTGCCGGTATGAGTAGGTTGTGCGCTAACGTGGCGTACGTGGCGCCCGCTTGTACGGAATATGCCCGGGATCGGTCCATTTTATGGGCTCCGAGATGGTGTGAAGCTTTGGGCGATGGCGCCGAATGTTACTGCATCACTTGGTGGATTCGGTCTCTTAGAGCTTCGGGGCTTTTCACCTGTGCGACTTTTCAACATCATATTCCTAGGTTCATATGTGGCTTTTCAGTACGGTTATTCTCAAAGGCAGGAATTTATTTAAACAAATGTTCTACACTCGATATGTGGAGAACTCAGGATTGTAACCCATGCTTTTTATCAGCTCAAGTATTTCGTAATTTGCACTATATCACCCCTGCAATCCCTGCAAGACAATTGACGGCCTTGCAGCCGGATGCGAGTTCTGGTCCACCCGTTAATATACCTCCCAATGATTTGACCCAATGTATATTGTCCCTCCTTTCAAACGCCGACCAATGGGAACAAGAACTTTCTTTCGTGCTGTACCCTTGAAGGGTCGAGAACAGTCGATATCCGTCCAGGGCCATTCAATGTTCCGTCTCCTGTTCGAGCTGCATGGATGCCACCCACGGCATTCTCAATCACACTGGCTCTGCGGAGAATCCTTGTTCTGCCACTTGTTCTTCCTCCATTTGCCTTTGTGCTTCCTTCTCCATTTCTTGGGTCTTCCCCTTCCCCTCCCCACCTCCTCGTGTCTGACCTTCTTGCCAAAACCTTGATTGAAAGTCAAAAGCAATCACCGTGTCACACCCTCGGCGATTATGGACGAATCACCACACCAAGAGCCGACACTGCAAGTCCCAAAATCCGAAGCAGTCGTGCAAGAGAAGGGCTAGCGAGTGATGTTTTTGTCCCTGATGTCGAGTTCGATATTAGCCGATGGGTACGACCACTATCAGTTCCCAGGAAGCGTTGACCATGAGCTAAAAAATCACCGAGCACAGTGGAACGACATGGGGCGCTACGTTGATCGTACCCCAGGCCATGGAATGGGGCGTCAGCGTCGACTATTCGGCCAAAGGAGCTATGGCGATTCCGTTGATTGAGGCTTTTTGGACGGTACGATTTCGTGGGTTCAGACTCGCCGGTCGCACATGGGCATACTGATGTGACTAGTCTTCCTGTTTGGTTGTGGCCGCAGCTCATAACGACTTTCATGGTTCTTGGTGCCACACCCTCGAACAATTATGACACCTTTACTGCGTTTAGGTCCCTGCAGGAGTGGTGACAAATTCATAGAGCTGTTTGTCGATGCGGAACCACAACCTGCCGGTATTTTCGACCATTACGTACTGGAGCAAAACTCTTGTCGTCTATATCTTCAAGTTCCCGCTTCTTTTGACCGGCATTGCGACCATGTTGAATTTTTGCTGGCCAATCGGTAAATCAAGTCCTTCATTCCCAACGAAAATTGATCCCGAGGTCTAACTCTCGTCAGGAATTACCGTGACTGTATCTATATTCGTCGCTCAACCTCCCTATCTCTTTAATAAGGTTGAATCTGCCTCTTTGCGATGGGCTCCGATCATTGGCGGTCTTCTTGGTAGGCAACCAACCATTCTGTATCTATTGACTCAAGCACTCTACATCTAACATCAATCGTTTCTTGCAGACTACTCCTTCGGTTACTGGTTCAACCACTGGATACATAAATCCCGCAACCACCTGGTACCCGGAGGCCCGACTACACGGTGTCTGAATGGCGATCGGCGTCATGGCATGTGGTCTCCTCACCTACAGTCTCACCCTATATTTCCAGAAACACTGGATTGGGCTTGCCTTCGGGTGGTTGATGGTGGTGTTTGGGATGATCTCGAGTACTGTGTGAGTTTCCATATACGCTTACCGCATCCTTCCTGTACCAGATTCAGACTTGAGCGATCTGAATCTATACAAAGTATATCTATGACTGGACCTAATGGGAAACGAACAGATCGATCACTGCCTACGCACTTGAAAAATACCCCGACCAATCGACCGTTGTCTCGGCTATTATCAACGCCTGGCGCACGGCGAGCGGTTTCTCGGTGGGATATTTTCAGCCGGCGTGGATCGCGCGAAACGGCATTGCGGCGGTGTTTGGGACACAGATTGCGGTCGTGGTGGCCGTGCTGGTTCTTACTATTACGCCGGTTATTGTTTTTGGGAAAAGACAGGTGAGAAAAGAGTAGATGGGGAGGGTGGGTTGTAGATCTGCAGAAAAGAAAGCTAAGTTACAAGTATATAGAGAATTGCCCAACGTAACGGAAGCAGCATACATTTAAGTTCAGAACAGGACATTTCTAGACTTTACACTGAATCTAAACAGTTCAAGTCTAACACCGAAAGCAAAACGAAATAAAGACATGATATTGCGACAACCCAACGAAAAGTCAACCAGATCAAAAGAAGACAGAATCTAGATAGTTCCGCAATTGCCACTCTTCATGGCCTGAGGCTTCTTCAGAGTCTTCTCCGTGGCTGAGTACAGCACAACCGTTTCTCCGTCGACGCCAACGATATTGCAGAATCCACCATTGGTAGAGGAGACAGAGTAAACAACCATCGGGTTGTCTATTGGGCTGTTAGCAATTAATACAACATTCTCAGGGAAAATTGTGCACGTACCAAACTGAACGTTCGTGCGATCGGTAGGGATTGACGCCGTGTAAGACTCGCCGCGGGCGCCGTGGAAGGTAATCCCGACGTTGACGGCGGTCGCGACAGATGCAAGGGCAGCGATAGCGAGGAACTTCATTTTGATAAGAAAGGCTTGTTTATTAATGATTGAACCTTGTGTGTTCGAGATTGTTTGGATCAGTGATTGAAAAATCTCATTTTGACAGGCAATCGAGGGGGTATTTATATCTTTTCCCTGCACTGGCAATCTACAGAATGGCTCAAGATGTTTCTAAATATAAGATCATATTTCAGTGAGAGCTTTATGGATACAAAACCCAAGACAGATGACGAACACCAGCTCGACCGGTCATCCGGTGCTACGTGACTAGTACGAAGAACCTCATTGATCATAACCAATCGACGCCGAAATCAGGCTCCCTGCCAAGCATAGAGCCTTGGATAGGTCTCCCATCGGAAGCGTGGCAATGCAACGTAGCAGACACATACTGCAAGGCGTGGAGCTCTTAACCCCAGAATCCCCATGATCGACCTATAGATTTTTCCATTGCGGGTATTGTAAGCCACCGGGTCAGCCCTCGTATTTAGAGCCCCCGCTAGACGGATGAGGCAATATTTAAGCATCAGCCTTACACTGCCATCCGACGAGGCTCTGGAAGACATGTCCAATGGGATTTGGAGAACGGAAAGTTGGTTTGTATCCGCGTGGCCAATGCTGACTACCTGTCTCTAGAGGCGTCATCGGACTTGGGCGGCCCTTGGCATTGTTGGAGAATGCGAAAAATAGAAAATGTAGCCGCGAATTTGCTTTCAGATTGTTTTCGATCTCATCACTCATTCTAGTACCCTTGTTAATCCTGTGGTGACCATCGCGAATGGGCAAGATTGAGCCCTTGTAGGGACGGCGCAAGTGCAGGACTTTCACTATGTCGGGCTTCTCCTCTACTGATTTGTATGCCCTCAGGTGTAATCCACTGTAGTACCCTGAGCGCCCGTCTGTGATGATTGAAGCCCATAGCTTTTTCCGAGCGTTTCTTTGCTCTACTCCATCATTGACATCTATTCCCACGAGAGGATACTCGGTTTGAAGATGTCGGGCGACCTCACCAACCTAGTCTTGGCGCATTGGTTGGTGATAAACACAGCAGTCGCAGCCGCAGACGTCCTTCTAGGCGACGCGCCAAGCAGCCATCTGCTGCCGAAGCAACCGGCAACGGCAATACAAGTCGTCCTTGAGGGGAGGTCGCGATTATAAACGGAGGCCAGTATCCCCTGATCCCCTCAGGGTAGTCACCGACCCGTTGGCGGTCACCTGAAAGTAAGCCCACGAAAGGAAAGCCCGCTGGCAATAGACCCTCGAATGGATAAGACATGCAGTAAACGCGAGAGAACGCAAGTGCAAGATGCAGGAAGTGCGGGAGGTCGACTCTGATGTAAATCATGCAATAAACGTGAGAGGTCATCATCGATATAAAACATTCCAGAAACGCAGGAGAACGACGACCATTGCAAGAACAGGCAGGGAGCGCGGTAAGACAACGACGAACTTGACAGCATGCGAAAACGCGATAGGAATGGAAGAACATGCGAAAAGCGCTTGGGGGGGGGACGGCGATTTTGTGTTTGATTGGAGTGCTGTTTTCTAGCACCCAATTGTCGGTAGGGTCCTGCACTTGCTGCAGGGAAATGGTCTCTTTTTCGCTGGTCGCAAGGGTGTGTGTGTCTGTCGCCGCGGCTGCCTGTGCAGCTGGGCGGCGAGCTCCGTACGTCGGGGACTCTTGAATAGTCCACATCTGTCGCGCGGAAGTCCCCAAAAATGAAGTCGATGCCCTGTGAGGCGAAGATTGCGGTCATCGTTTGACCAACATGCTGTTCGAAACGTCCCTGAACCCCAGTTTTGTCGCCGCAAATCACTTGTTCTCGGCTGGTATAGTTTGGGCCTGGGTTTTGTGGGTGGTGCTCGATGATTTGCGTGTTTGATTCCAGTTGTGGGCCTGGAAAGCCGCTATGACTCTGGCATTAAAGCCGGCCCAGGGACGCAATCTCCCGACGAACTTGATGGGATAGATCGCGCTTCCTTCTGCGTGGGATTGTCCCACTGCAAGGCTCGGCAGGGCTGTCCGATGTATCACATACATTGCCGTAATGACGGCAAACCATCCACCGCGGGAGAGGAAGAATTGCGGACAACGGGGCTATATTGAAACTTGTAGTTTCCCCCAGCGGTTCGATGCTGTCGGAAAAAGATAGTCTCTTCGTAGGTTGACATGAAGGCGTATCGGCGATTGAGGTCCTTCATGTACATGCTCACCTGGCCTAGGGAATTTGATTAACAATGGTCTCACAGTAATCACACAAATTTATGGTACAGTAGCTCCCATTTTCCCCCAGCCGTGCGATACTGTCGGACGAAAATGGTTTGACCATACGTACAGAGAAAGCCGTAATGGCAGTTAAGATCCTTGAAGTATATTGCTAGCTGGCCTGGAGACTTTGATTAGCAGTGGCATCACAATAATCACACAAGTTTATGGTACCTAGGATCTTTCTAAAATTTAAACCGCTCGTCACCAAAAGATCGGCCGGGACCCAAGGGGTTTTTAGTTCTCCCACGAACTTGAGCTTTCCAGCCCTTCCATAACTGCCACGGAGCTCCTGACAACAGACGCAATGAAAGCCGTGGGGGTCACACGACAACTCGAAAAACCAACCGGCCAAGAGTCTCCTGCACCTACTAGGCTCTGTAACTTCCAATCAGGGCAGGAGGCCTCCCAACATAGAAGGTGCGCTCACTTTCGTTGCTCAAACATTCAGTCTCCCTTGCTAGATACAACAGCCCGGAACCCAGCCGTACCCATGTTCACGATCAGTGTTCTTCGCAAGTTGTCTAAACTCAGATCCCAATGATCTTGAGGATTTTGGCCCGCTGGAGTCTTCACGGAAAAACCGTAAGATTTGAGGACCTAGGGGATTAGGCGCAGGGGCAGGGGAAACGATTAAAGAAAGCAGAATTGTTATCAGACCATCAACTTCCAAGCCTTCAAAGCTTGCTCCATTACATGTAGTGCGTAACAGCGGTATCTCTTCCGGGCTTGAGTCTCTCCTGTACCCCGGAAGATATATTTGCTTTGTGTCGTAGGGTGTATAGTTCATGTATTCAATCTGACGCACATGTAGGCCTAGACCCGGTGGTGAGAAACGACGAGGTGAAAACTTTCATGCGATTTACCTCAGCTGAAGCCCTTTCCTCTATGTCATATTCTTGGGTCACTTTAGAATTTTAAATACGGTTACCCCTATTCCGGATCAGTCGAAATAGATGGGCTCCCCGTCGTCGTGTCGTTTCCACAATCAGGTTTTCGTTCTTGTGCTCTAGTTCATCAACGAAAGCTAGAAGCATATTGTTGGGGATTTAGCTTTTCTTGGACTGTCAATCCGGCGTGCTAGCGTTAAGATGTGAAATTCGGTCATAGTCGATAGCATTGTTGTTGTCCAGTCTGGTTACCGCATCCTTCACTCCCCGTTCTTACCCCTTTCAGCTAATATCACTTCCCAGGGGCGTTTCAATTTTGTTCCCGTGATATTTCCATTCAACACGCAATGCGAGTTTCGCGAGAAAGTAGAAAGCCTCTCACACCAAAATGCTTTCATTCAGACCATTCAGATAAGTTTCTGTGTGCTGGGATGGTCCCCTTGGAGGACCTGAACGCGATCTCGGACCATGTACTGCATGTATGGACGGTTTTCAAGGGTCCAGAATGTTCAAATTTCACTCTTGCCACCTACCGAGAAACCCATGTTTCCTTCCAAAGAAAAGGGTAGAAGGATAACTTGGCATTTCGGACGCGCAAATTTTCAGATATCTGTGCCCTTTCCAGATTGTTAAGCTCCGGGGCGGTAAGCAAGGACGGGTTCTCTGGCTTGCCGCCATTTTGGCGCATTTTTTGCCGAAAATGCAATGCAAACTTGTGGTAGGGTGCAGAAGAAAAACTGGGCGTGACTTAGTAGGTAGTCCCGCTCGAACTCGTCATCCAGGGAGTTTTGAGCTCACCCACCATTATGGTTGTTCCATCCTGCCATGATCCTTGGACAATCACATCTGGGTTGTGACCAGTAATAGCATGTTCACCGGTTGTTCTATCAGCGTCATAGGGCTCATTAATAGGAAGACGATACAATGCCTGCTCCGTGTTGCTGTTTTGTGCCATGTCTTTGTGCACTCCAGTTTGAACCCCCATCGGTTACAAGTTGACCATCGGAATGCAAATATTTTGATTTTGAGGGCCAGTCTTGTCTCCCTGTCTAACGAGAAAATGGGGGAGGGGATACCAGCGTATCTGACGTTGATCAGAGTTCAAGTGGCCTTCGCGTAGCCTGATTCAGCTGCTTTGACTGTAGCTGCAAAATTGATGTAAGTTATTAGAAGCAACGTTGAAATCTACGGCAGGAGACGTGAAAAGTTCGGAGATTATCCCTTTCACCCCAGCAAATCTATTCACCGTAGTAGGCTTCACAGTCTATGGGATAATCTATATCCAATTCACCAGAGTTGGGCCTATAGAATCACACCGACAGAGCTGACTTTATTGGTAAGTAGTCTGAACTATGCTGGATACGAGGAAACCTTTTGTGTTTAATTGGTCTTTTTCTTTCGTTTTCTCTAGTGCATTGTAAATTGGTTGCTTTGTGAGAATAGCTAGCTAGAGCTCTTCTTGCTAGTAATATTATTTAAGGCAAGTTGGATAGTTAATAGTATCCCTACTGGGCTTTGTATTACACGTTATTGATCATGTAGGGAATATGCCCTATCCACTTCACCTTCGAAATACTAGCCCTATCAAGACAGTAAAGTACAGTAGGCGATAGAAAACTAAAAAACTCACAATTTCGTCCTCTAGCTTTCTCCTGGCATAAATGTTTATAAACTCCTCCTTAGATCTATATTACTATGGAGCATAGGTTACTCATGGGATAGCCCGGGGAGAAACCTACCTTCACCAATTCAGTTCTCTACGGTTGTTAGCCAAGTTCCTCCAGTTCCTACCCGATTGTTTCTTGCATACGGCTTGGCTTTTCTTTAGGCGACAATGTCGCAGTGACTTTATTAATCTCTGACAGCTACGGTAGGAGTAGAATGCTTGAATTTCTATGAAGCGGGCGATGATCGCTGACTAGCCAAGGACTGTAGTGACATGCGCACTAAGTACGATAGGTCGAGACTGAGACCAGTCAACGATCCCTTTCTCGTGGCAACAAAAGACCCTCCATAGGACTGCCAGATTAACCATAGAAGAAGTTGTATGGAGAAGATGTGAAGAGGCGTTGGTGGGTCACTCACTGAGATGGTAAGCTAATCCCGATACAGCCAAGGGTGGTGAAAGACCCACCTACTCGAATAGGAAGTTATGTAGAGTGAAACTGTAAAAATGCCTGCTGGGAAGGGAAAATTCACATCTTTGCAGAAGTCTCGCATGTACCTGCCTGAATCGGGAATCTCGGGAATAATTTTCAACTGCCCCTCATTCCCGACGGCCGCAACGGCGTATTTTCAACCTTTGGAGGGGAAGACTGGCCCTGCGCCCTTCCCAGCAACGTTCCAGAACTGCGTGATTAGAAATGAGTTTAGCAGCAGCCACTAGCCCCGGGTCTTAATTCTATCGTCTGATTGCGGAGTCTTCTTGCATCCTCCATTTGTCGCTGAAAGTGAAAATAAAAACAACAGAATTGGCAAAAGACTTGCCCCGCTCCAGTGGATATCAACCACGGCCAATGACGAGTTCCCCCACGAGGCTGATAGCACGGTGCTTTTCCGCGGCGTGAGTCAACCGGGGAGTCCTCCATATAATCATCCATTCCTTATTGGCCAACAACGCCGATGGCAAGAACTGACCACAAGTATAAAGGTCCGACTGCAGCCATGCTGCAGATCTGCATTCCCATCTAATGTTTTCTCTTAAACAACAGAGTCAAACAGACCGGACCACATCTCCCATCCTCTCACCATGTATCTCCGAGCAATCCACGCCGAATCGCACATCCCAACCCTTCGCCAATTCGTGAAGGCCAACCCTCTCGGCATCCTAACCACCGCCATCTCCTCCTCGATCTACTCATTCATCCAATCCAGCCACATCCCCTGGGTTCTCGACGTCTCCGATGATGACAGCGAGACAGAACTAGGCGTCTTGCGCGGCCACATGGCTCGACAGAATCCCCAGGCCAAAGCCATAATCGAGTCCGCGACTGCCGCGAACCCCGGAGCCACCGGAGGCATCCAGCTCAAAGACGAAGTGATGGTCCTGTTCAACGGCCCGGTCCATCACTACGTCACGCCCAAGTTCTACACCGAGACTAAGCCCGACACGGGCAAGGTGGTGCCTACGTGGAATTACTCCGCCGTGCAGGCCTACGGGAAGGCCACGGTTTATTTCGATAACGGGGCGGAGTCGACGGAGTATTTGACGTCGCAGATCAATGCCCTCACGGACCATGCGGAGACTTCGGTTATGGATTACACTGGCGGTAACCGACCGAGTCAGTGGAATGTGTCTGATGCGCCGGATCGATACATTGGTCTCCTGCAGAAGGCGATTATTGGCATTAAGATCGAGATTACTAGCTTGGGGGGGAAGTTCAAGATGAGCCAGGAAATGGGCGAGGGCGATCGAGCGGGTGTTGCTCAAGGATTTGACAGCCTAAAGACCGAGGCTGGTGACCAGATGGCTCAGTGCGTGCGTGAGCGAGAGGCTAAGATGCTTGCTGCGAAGGGCAAATAAACAGCTCTTCAAGTATGCCTGGAGTTTTCTTTCTTTTGGTGCATGTACATATTTTAGCACAGCAGACAAAGCATTCGAACTAGCATTGTCTTGGTCCTAGATTATTACTATTATTGACTTTAGAATAAGAATGGAAGATTGGAAAATTATCAGTCTCTTCATGGCAAACAAGTCAAAATTACTACATAATTCTTTAAATAAAAACAATTTTGTCTCTACGCTGGGAAATTGATATGATTCAGCAGAGAATTGGGATGTCGCTCCGAGAAGACGTGAAAATTGGAATAGTGAATAGCACAATGTGACGCCGAGGTGAGTCACTCTAAACCCTTAGGTAAAAACCCCCTTCAATGCTATATTGGCAATACCACAGGTCTTTCATCGGGAATGCTGGACCGGGAATATCGGGTCTAGGATACTGTTAAAATTGCAAGTTCGACACAGAGCCATTTCCGCTAATATTATTTCGCGCCCTATGGACCCTCACTGGATCCTCCGTACTCGTGAAGAGATCCTTTTAGGGGTGCTCCGTGCATGGTAGCTCGCGCCAGTCCTTCTGGTGGACCCCAAAGAACCAAACACGTTCAGTCTGAGCGTCATCAATCCCCATACAAGAAAGATTAGAACCGATTTAACCTACATCTTTTGCCCGAGCTTACTCCGGAGTATGCTCATAGATTAGAGTTTGACTCATATATCAGACCATAGCTTTTCAGATCTTTCGACCAAGTTCTGCAACCTACTGTTTTTATTCACCTCCTTTGTTTGTGTCCAAAGAATAGATGGAGTCGAAGATAAACATTTGTTAGAAACCTTTTTTATGTAAATTGTCAATGCGGGTTTCATCGTGCGGTACTTAGCTAGATTACCTTCGCAACTTTCTAATAGAGTGTGGATTTCTGTAGTAGTCAGTTCTACCTCTGTTCCTGTCTCCGTTGAAAGGGTCTCTTCATCCAGTCCTTCACACTCCAGCGATAGCATTGGCACTCTAATAGCTTCTAAGCCATACTCCCTTTATTGACATAGGCCCAGGAGCCGAACGATTGGTAGGGATGCGTTTTACATGGAATAGTCAGCGGATACGGTCTAAGTGCAGGGTTGGGCTTCACAAAATAAATCTTTATCTTTCCTCAAGTGCTTCTCAACACTTCTTGATCCGACATCCCAGCGAGCTCAACAGCCGTGAAGCGCTCTGGAGTCTGGCATGTGACAGCACGTGGCCCACCTCATTGTCGAGCTTCCTCACGGCCAGGCCTTCTATTCCTCCCACAATCAACTATTTCGCCGAGCTTCGGTATTCATCCATTTCCATCTCCGCCTTTTTCCAATCGTGCCTATCTCATCATCATAGTCGCATGATAACATCTTTGTGCGCCAAGACATCCACGGAGCGAGGGAAACCTCCCACAAGGTCAGTGTTTACGATGGCACGACACCGTCAATAGACCAAGATAATTCAAACCACAACATTTCCCCATCTTGCTCAGCTGATGATTGCTAGCAGATGTTGCTGTTTGGGGTGGTTCCGCTGGGTCCAGTCCGGCTACCCAACTTGTACGTCATGCCGACCCATACCGTCCTTCGCTAAACGCCGCGACCGTTGAATGGGAGTCATGCTGTAGGTGGCTGAGCTGCGCACGACTCTTCGACATGCTAAATTTCCGTCTCAGAATACAATACCCACAGTCAGAATAACATAACTGGCCTGATGCGAGCTGGATTCTACATTATGGGATGGCGGCGAATAGTCTTGGGATTTGGACCACCGTATGAAAGAATAACGGACAACAATGGACTGTTGAGTGACTGACTGACGGCCTTGGTAGATGGTTCGCCGTAACTATGGGAACAGGCATCGTCGCCATCCTTCTCTTTTTGATTCCGTTTCACGCGTCGTGGCTATACTACCTTTCGATCGTCGTCTTCGTTCTCAATGCCTTCCTATTTACCGTGGGAACGGGATTAACCGTTCTTCGATACATGCTATATCCGCGAGTCTGGCCTGTCATGCTGCGCGACCCGGTCGACCCTTTGTTCTTAGCGACATGTCCTATCGGCTTCGCTACTCTCATCGAGATGTGGATCTTTATTTGTGTTCCGATATGGGGAGATTGGGCAACCACACTGGCATGGGTGGCGTGGATGATTGACACGGCTTTCTCGGTTGTGATCACGGTGTCCATCGCTTTTCTTTTGTATGACGCTGCGTTTCTGATATATTTATCATATCTCTGACGCAATTCCTAGGCTTTGCCAAAATCACACAACCTCGCTGGACAAGATCACAGCCGTTCAGCTGGTCCCCATTGCAGCAACGATTGTTGCTGCTGGCGTCGGCGCAGAAGTCTCCGCCATTTTACCTGACTTGAAACATATGAGGGGAACGATTATCACATCCTATTTGCTCTGGAGCCTGAGCATGTCTATGGCCATGATGATTCTTTTTATATATTATCAACGCCTCATCCTCCACAAACTACCCCCAAAGCAGCAAGCTATGAGCTCCTTTCTAACACTCGGGCCAGTTGGATTTGGCGGATTCGGGTATGTCTGTTGATATCGACAATGCGGATCCCTTGGCTGAGACATAACCGTCGTTCCCTAGCATCATGTACCTGGGAAAGGTGTCTATCACTGCCTTTCACAAGGGCAGTTCAATCCACCCCATGGTCGGCGATATCGCCTACGTATTAGGGATAATGGTTGCCCTAGCACTGTGGGGGTTCAGTCTTCTATGGCTTGTCTTCGCCTTCGCGACGGTGTTCCGCTCATGGCCCATCCCGTTCAACATGGGCTGGTGGGCAACCACCTTTCCCTTCGGGGTATTCTGCGTCAACACGATTCAACTCGGGGTTGAGTTGTCATCAATGTTTTTTAAAGTGATGGGGACGGTAAGTTGCTTTCCCTTGTTACACCCTTTGGGATTAGTTGAAGCATTGACTGCTCGATCAGATATTTAGCACGATGGTGATACTGCTCTGGCTTGTTGTCAGCGCGGGGACCATTCGGGAGGTTCATCGGGGCCATGTTTTCAATGTGCCGTATCTGGAGGATATCTTCTCGGAGGATGATCAAAACGGCAGTATTGATCTCGAGACCGTGTCTGGTTCTACTTGTTGATGGCAATTTTCTTTCATGTTTTCAAGATTCTACGCTGTATGACGCACGAGGTATATTTTATCAAAAGTGAGAGTATTGTCGTGGCCTGAGATTTCGGGCCGCATTGCTATTACTGCCTCAGGCTAGGGAAGCAACGGCTGCCTGAGGTGCAAACCGCCAAGCATTTCATCAGACCATACTTTGAGGTGCCTGAGGTATGTTCCTATAGCCAAGCAAGCATGCTTAATCAAACTGCTTTCCTTAAATAAGTAAAATTCCCACCTTACGAATCCAATAATGTCCAACCTTTCAGTCACTTCAACGATTACTCCTCATTGGGCACAGGGTTTGTGCCGAGTACTCCCAGATGTGCCCCATATATATATATGCGCCAAAGAATCAAACAATCTCAGCATATCACTAGCTTCATAGGATGAACTATAGATTGTGAAGAAATTGTACAGTAGCAGAAAGTTACCTCCGAGAATTTCTGGATCTTTATTCAGTATCCCTGTCACCGTCTAATCGCTTATGCAAAATGGAGAAGCCCTGTCTCCGTAACGAGGCTATTGAAATGGCGTGGCCGCGCTTGTCCCTAAAGGGCCGGGCTTATCGATAACGGCCCCTGGGCAGGTCTGCTAGCCTTTTCGGGCCTTCGCTAGACCTTTTGGCCCCTTCGATTTTCGGACTTCTCGTATTGTCTTTCTAACACCAGCATCACGACGTGGCGTCAACCAAGACGTTCTAACCAGCCCGTTTGATTTTGTTTTCCATCCAATAACATCATTAGGGATAGCATGTCTAAACACGAGCTCGGTCGCAAGCCTTTCGATCAATGCCAGCGTCGTCAGGGAGGTCTGGGTCACTCCGATGAATCGAGTCAATGGGCCCGGTCGTGGGTCAAGACTGTCAGCGGAAGATGTCTGCTAGTGCGGGGTCTGGCTCAGCCGTAGTGTCAGAATTCAGATGCTGGCAGCCCCTGCGACGACGCTACGACCGAACCATGAATTTAGACAATTTTCTCCACATCCGCCCTGTCCTGTGTTTGGAAACTGCGGAATCCTAGAATCCTCGCCATGGTCGCCTAACCGACATCTTTCCACACCATGCGACAGGTGCAATCTACAAGGTATCCCCCCTTGGAGCGCTCAGGACTTCAGGTCGGAGACTGATCGATGCGATCCCGCATGCGTCTAGTATCGAAGATGAATGCCACGAGGCCGTGCTGGATTTCATCCAGCATCTATCCCCCGACGAGAGTGAGATATTTGAGGCCACGGAAAAGTCGCAGCAGTTGATCGATGACCTTCGCGAGGTGGATAATTCCCAGAAGGGCTCGATCTCAAGGAAAATTGGTCCTGGTATCAGCAAATTCGTGACGGGGATTGAACGATATGGATCGGTGTTGGATGCCGTGGCCGGTTCGGTCTCTTTGATGTCCCCGATATGGGCGTCGGTGCGGGTGGTTCTTTCGGTTGGTGGTCTCTCTCTAAGACTTCGGGGCTTTGCCTGGCATTGGTTTTGTGCCTTCAACTCACAAATATTAGCTTGCGAAAGAATTTGGGGAATACTTTGAGAAGCTGTCGAATATGCTCGAGGAAATCGGAGAACACTTGTCGACTCTTCGCCGATACCCTCGGCTCTACCCTGATAACAAGATCCTCCAAGTGGCCATGGTAGACATTTTCCAGGCGATCGTCCAGTTCTGCGTCAAAGCTCGAAATGTCTTCCACCAGGGCAAAAAGCACCAGAGAGGTGTCCGAGCATTTACCCCCGTAGGTCTCCATACGGCATGGAAAATCGTCTGGAAACCATTCAACTCCCAGTTTGGCGGCATTGTCGGGGACATCAAATCAGCTATGACTCGTATCCAGCACGAGGTTGAGATCTCCGAGAAGGAACTTGCTGGTGAGGAGAGAAATAAGGCGGAGCGGGAACGCCAGCGCCAAACAGATCGCTGGGATAAACTGGAATCCAGTCAGAAATCTGTCACCAAATATATCGACCAGCAGAGGATCACCCAGGTGAACAACTGGCTTGCGCCTGTGAATGCCGCCTCGAATCATAACGCAGCTACCAAGTTGCGGCACGACGGGACGGGTGTCTGGTTTCTCGAAAGTAGCCTCTTTCAGAGCTGGCTGTCGACATCGAACTCGTTTCTCTGGCTGCATGCGATCCGTAAGACATCCGACACATCAATTCAAACCATGTGATGTTCTAACTATAGTTTAGCCGGAGCTGGAAAGACCGTTCTAGCATCAACGGTCATCAACTATCTTCGTGAACACAAGCGAAGCGGAGACGTCGCCCTAGCTTACTTCTACTGCGACTACAAGGACGTCCAAAAGCAATCGCCGACGAGCATTGTCAGTACACTCCTGTCCATGATTGCCTCTCAAAACGACGAGGTGTTTCTCAGGATCCAGGCATTTTTCGAAGAACAGCTCAAGGAAAACCCAGCCTACGCTCCAGAATTTGACGAACTCCTCAACCATTTCAGTCATTTCGTTGGTGATTCTTTCGAAGAAATATTCATCATTATTGACGCTCTCGACGAAAGCGAAGACCGCGAATGTGTTGCGTACGCTACAAAATCTATTTCGGAAAGTTGCAGCTCTTCCAGAATTTTTGTTACAAGTCGCAATGAGGTTGATATCGCTCGCATGTTCGAAGATTTACCAAACACTTCTATTGAGCCGGAGGACGTCGCAGGTGATATCCGGTTATATGTTGAAACGGAGGTTGCAGCGAAGATCAAAGCAAGAAAACTGAAACTGCGTGACCCAAAGCTGAATCAGGTGATCTCCGATCGATTGATTCAAGGCGCCCATGGCATGTTCCAATGGGTCAAATGTCAGATCGATCAGCTCTGTCGACTTCGCAATGACAAGGCTGTCCGAAATGCATTGGATGATCTACCAAAAACCTTGCACGACACATATTTCCGTATCTTGCAGAGGCTGCAAAACGATAACGAAGACGAAGTTGAGATAGTCCACCGTCTACTGAGATGGCTCGTTCGAGGTGTGCGAAATCTCACTCTCAGTGAATTGGCTGAATGTGTCAGCATTATTCCTGCAGAGGCAGAGGATACGTTTGATTTTGATGCCGTCTTCACTGACCCAGAGGATGTAATCGAACTTTGCGGAAGCCTTGTCAGTCAGTCGGCTAACGGATCGGTTGGCCTGGCGCACTACACCGTCAAGGAGTTCCTTATCTCAGAGAGCCTCAAAGGAGCTATGCCTCAATTTTGGGTGGGAAATAGCGACGTTCACACTGAGCTAGCAAGTGTCTGTCTGACATACTTGTGCTTTGATGATTTCTCGGAGGACCAGACTGGCAATGGTGACGCGATTCTGCAAAGGTTTGGTGAATACAAGTTCTTACCCTACGCGGCTCAGGCCTGGGGATCTCACGCCCGTCTCGGTGACTCGAATGAAGATGTCTTTGATCTAACGATGAGACTTTTTGAATCCCCTGATGCAGAGAGAGGAAACTATAAGATATGGTGCCGAATTTACCAATACCTTCAGAAAACAGTCGGTCAAGTTCACAAGGCTTCGAACTGTACCCCTTTATACTTTGCCTCCCTGTTCGGTTTGCCTGCTACCGTTTCGGCCTTGATAGAGAACAACAACGACATTGATATCAGAGAGCCGATGAAGGTTGCAGGTGTTGCTGGCCATGAAGATGTCATCCAGACCTTTCTTGACAAATGCAACCCGGTAGACCCGGCAATCCTCTCGCAGTGTCTCTATGTGGCCGCCTCTCGAGGACATGAAAAAGTTGTCAAGCTACTACTAGACGCTGGTGTTGATGTGGATTCCCGGGGCGGCAAAAACGGAACGGCACTACAAGTGGCAGCTCTGAAGGGCCGTTACGAGGTTGTCTCAGTCCTTCTCGACTACAAGGCAGACATGAACATTGCTTGCAAACGATATGGAGTACCTTTGGCGTCTGCCGCAGAAAAGGGCCACTTGCGCACGTTTCAGAGATTGCTCGATCATGGAGCTAATGTAAATGCTCGTGGGGGCTGGTACATATGTCCCCTGACATCGGCGATTGTTGGCAAGAATATGCAAATAATAGAGCTCCTGCTTGAAAACGCCGCTGATGTCAATGCTCTAGGTGGTCGTCATGGGTGTCCTTTGATGGCTGCTGCACATATGGGCATGCTTGACTTGATACGCTTACTGGTGGACTACGGTGCCAGGGTGAATGATGAGAATGACAAAGGATCTGATGCGCTGTATGCTGCCTGTATGACAGGGAACTTGGCCGCAGTGGAATTTCTTTTGGAACTGGGTGCCGATGTCAATGCCAAGGGTGGCAAGCATCGTAATGCACTCAATGCTGCCAGCGCGGAAGGCCACCTCGATATCGTGAAACATCTCCTGGAGGAAGGTGCGGACGTTGACTTCTTCGACGAGCATTATGGCAATTCAGTGCAGGTGGCTGCTTTTGCCGGACACAGAGAACTTGTGCGCGTCCTGGCAGACGCCGGCGTGGATGTCAATGCTTCCGGTGGCGACCGAGGAACAGCTCTCATTGCCGCGGCTCAAAATGGACACTCTGATATCATTTCTCTCCTCTTTGAGCTCGGTGTCCCATCTGGCGACACACAAGAAATAGACAACGCGATGATGATCGCAGCTAGGAGGGGACATCTTGAAGTTGTCAAGGCACTCATTGAAGCAGGTGCACTTTTGAACGAGGTCAGCACTATGCCAGGGTATCCTCTCTGTACTGCTCTGGAGGCAGCAGCAAACAAAGCACACCCAGCCGTGATACAATTATTATTGGACCGGGGTGCGGATGTGAACTATTGCAATGAAGGCCACTTCAGCATGCCATTAATAGCCGCTATCCTCGGCGACCGAAGAAGCCTAGACATTGTCAAGATGTTAGTCGATTCTGGTGCTGATATAAATGCCATGGCGTCGCCCGACGCCAACTGTGCCTGTGCTCTTGCAGTGGCAATCCATGTGAAAGACTACGACATTTTCACGTATCTTATCGACAAGGGCGCGGATGTGAATTCATCCCGGGTGAACTATTATTCTTGCTTGCAGCTTGCCGCAGAGTCAGATGACCAACGCATCATAGACGATCTCTTGGCCAACGGGGCCGATGTGAACCTTCAAGTTGAGGATAAACCGGAGCTCTCTGGCGGCAAGGCTGTAACGGCACTTCAAACAGCAGCTTTTTCGGGAACTTCGATGACAGTTCGCAAGTTAATCGAAAAAGGTGCACGCTTGTCGGTAGATTCGGAGGAATGTCACTTCAAATCTGCTCTGCAAGCCGCAAGCTTTCGTGGTGATGTAGATGTCATTCAGACCCTGATCGAACTCGGAAGTGACGTTAATGAGGTCGGCGGGACGCATGGTACGGTTTTACAAGCCGCCGCACTTCAGGAGGAAATCGACGCGGTTCGACTGCTCTTGGACGCCGGTGCTGACGTCAACGTGAAGAATGTAGGCCAACATGGCAGTGCGTTGTTTGCGGCTGTTGACGAGGGATGGGAAGATATCGTCAGGCTGCTGATTGAGAGGGGAGCAGATGTTAATTCGGGGCTCACAAAAGAGTTTGAAAATGTTTACCCAATACAGGCAGCGGCTTATCACCAGCACGATGCTATCGTCCAGATTCTCCTTGACGCTGGAGCTGATGTGAACGCGAAAGGAGGCAAATACTGCACGGCCCTTCAGGCAGCAGCCTCAGAGAACGACCCCGATATATGTAGGATTTTGTTGGAGCATGGAGCGGACCCGAACATTGTGGGCGGAATTTGGGGCACTGCATTGCAAGGGGCCTACATTGGAGGCTTCTATGATGTCATCTGGCTACTTTTCGACCACGGCGCATCTCATACCCTTTATGGCGGAACACATGGAACTGCTCTTGGCGCTGCCATCTCCGGTTCCTGCCAGACACTGGTCGCGCGACTTATTCGGCAGTACAAAGCGGACCCTAATGCCCAGGTTCGCAAATATGGCTCTCCAATTCAAGCTTGCGTCGCCAGGCGCTCAGATGATGCCATCAACTATTTGATCGAGGAAAACGCCGACATCAACGCTCGTGGTGGTCTATATGGCAACGCTCTGATAGCCGCCATCGCATTGGAAGATGAAGACGCGCTTACAACTCTCTTGGACGCCGGCGCGGACGTGAACCTCGAAGGAAATAAATACTATCCGTCTGCCGTGCACGCTGCAATTGGCGCTGGTGATCTCCCAACACTCAAGCGTCTCGTTGCACACGGCGCCAACCTTCACATTTGCGGCGGGATCCGCGGTTCCACTCTCGAATACGCCTCATACAAGGGCTCCCTACCCATCATCCGATACCTGCTCAAACAAGGCGTCGACATCAACACCACCAGCCCAAGCAGATACAGCACCGCTCTCCAAGCCGCCGCCATCACAGGCAAACACGAGATCATCAAATACCTCGTCAAGAAAGGCGCGAACGTCAACGCTGTGGGCGGAAAATTCGGCACCCCACTAGCCGCTTCCATGATGATCGCCGAGAACGAATCTGTCGAACTGCTCCTGAGAAGAGGCGCTAACCCGAACGTCAAGCGCGGTATCTACGGATATCCCTTACAAGCAGCCTGCGCGGCTGGGTATCTGGATGGTGTTCTGCTTCTCCTTCACTACGGCGCCGACGTCAACGCTCGAGGCGGCAAGTACAACACCGCGCTCCAGGCATCGTGCACGCAAGCCTTCCCTGAGATCACGGGGCTTCTGATTGAACGAGGTGCATATGTCAATGCTGTGGGTGGAGCTTACCGATCCGCTTTGCATGCGGCTGCGATTATTGGCTGGGAGTATGGACTGGAGTTGTTGATGAAGAACGGGGCGGATTGGAGTTTGGTTGATTGTAAAGCTTCTCAGTTGGGTGCGGACGTACTGGAAAATGCCAATGAGGTGCTACAGAAGGCGTTACAGCGACAGGAGAATGGATGGCCGGAATTGAGCGATTCGGAAGACGAAGGGTCGGAGGACGAGGATGAAGATGAGTGGGAAGACGAGGAAGAGGAAGATGAGGATGACAGCGATGACGATGAGGATAATGATGAGGAAAGTGACGACGATGATGAAGAAGAAGAAGAAGAAGACTCTGATACAGAAAGCGAAGCAGAGGAGAAATTCGTTCTTCCCTGGAACGTGGACTCGATTCCCTTCTTCAACGCGCCGTATGTTTATAGCGAAGTTGTCACAGCAGAGGATAGTGAGGACGACAATACGAGTGATAACAGCAGCGACCACTCTGAATCTATAGGCAAGACATCCTCGAAGACAGGTGATGTGACGCTATTTGAGACGTCGCCAGAGAGAGCTACTGTCTCTGCCGCGAAGACAGATTATTCGAAAGATTGGAAGGACCTGGAATGGTTGCAGATTGGAGAAGGTGATATTGGCCCGAAGGATGATGATTAGTTCGACCAGCAGTGAAAACATGGTTGATTTGTATATAGAGACAGTATAATGCCACTTCAGCAACCCATTAACATATTACCAATATTGTCTCCCGTTCCAAAATCAAAATCCCGGATGTCCAACCTCCCTCAAAGCCTCCTTAACAACCTCCTCAATCGTCTTCTCAGGCAGCCCAAGCTCCTTATTCCGAATCTGACGCGTAGGCTCAAAGTATCCACTATACGACCCCTCAGTAAACCCAATATTAATCAACCCATAACCCGCATACGCTTCACCCTTCTGCCACGCCGCTTGCAGAACCGGAATGACCTCGATTGTGTTGATTGATTTTCGCTGCCACGTTTCGCCCGTGAGATGCTCGATCGTCTCAACGAGTTCCTTTTGCGTGATCGCGAAGTCGCTGGTGAAGATGATTTGGTTGGCCGTGGTGCTGGGGTTCAGGAGGATGCGGTTTAGGGCTAATGCGGTGTTTTTGAGCGTGGTGGTGGAGAAGTAGCCGGTTCCGTCGTTGGTGAATGTTACGGTGCGGTTTAAGTAGTCGAATCCGAGGAAGTTGTTGCGGAGGGACCTTGGAAGGAATAGTCAGCTCACTGTTTAGATTTCGAGATAGGGAAAAGGGAAAGAAAGAGAAAGAGAATGGATATGCATTGCTAACATACCATCCAATCCACATTCCACAAGCAATAGCAGTCCATGTCAACCCACTTGATTCCTTTTCCCGAAGATACTCCTGCACGAGACCCTTTTCCTTAAAGACGGGGGCTAGTTCCTGCGCTTTGGGGGTGTTGTTATCGAGCCCGTACTCGGACGGAATGTAACGCTTGACACCAGCCGTGATAGCGGCATCGATGAAACGGAGCTGCTCGGCGACGGAGAAACTGGTGATGGCGTTCACCACTGCATCCTGGCCCTCGAACGCTTTGACAAGTTCCTCCTGGGAATAGGAGTCAGGGACGGTGATGACCTTGGCTGCTGAGGGGATGCTGGAGCGCGCTTTGGAAGACTCTCGTGTGAGCACGGTGACGTTGAACTTGAGCTCAGAGAGAAGGGATTTGAGAAGGACGCTGCCGAGGGAGCCGCTGCCCTGTTGTTGGGGTTAGATTCGGTGTAGATGGAAGGGGAATTGGGGTTTCTGACATACGCCGACAAGGATGATGTTCCTGTATCCGTCTGTAGACATGTTGATGTGGAAAATGCTGATGCTATATGCAGGAGCGTCGGCTGGATCGGGGAGGAATGGGTTGATCATGAACACAATCACTCAACAGGTACTCCCAGCGATACCTTATCGCAAGCGTCGGGGAATAAGTATAATCAAGCCGTCCAAGGTAGCATCTTTTCAAATCCCGGAGCATCGCGCAACTAGCGACAGAGAAATGGCGAATATTGCCACATTGTGGATATGCCTCGTCATATGGCCTGGTACGCCCTGTAAGTCGGCAGCATACGAAATCGCAAGGGTTGATTGAAAGTAAGCAAAGAACCTAATCTCGAAGTCTCGGTGCGATCAGTAATCATCTTTCGGGCAGTGATTATGCCTCCAATCTAATTTCTGCAGAAGGCCCCAGAATCGGCTTGCCCGACGCCACAAGTTGCCCATTTGCTGTTCTATTGCGAAACACGATCTCTAGCCCCGGGCTGTTCGGGGAGATAGCCGCATCTCGGCTGATTCGTGATCTTGATGCTTATTTAGATTGTGAAAGAATCTGGGTCATGACGCATCGGGAGAAGAGAGGATTGGCTTGAACTCTGGGGAATAAGAGTAATGGATATGATGGAGGAAGGTGTAGGAGAGGAAAAGACAACCGCCCCACCTCAGGATAGACGGCATTTGCAACATAAACAAATTAGACAAACGGGACAAACAGGCCGCCTCAGCCCACCGTCCCAAAGGAGACTAGCGTTGGCCGACACGGCTGCATACGGTCTAAACTGCATTAGGCAGTCGCAGTTCCCGATTGGGAAGGGACCAGGTCGGGTCTATAAGGCACCTCCGCACTTTTGTTTTGGTACGAAATCCATTGCTTCCCACTGCATCCCCTCCTGGATCCATCGACAGAATACGAGGTCGGGCATAATTCCAACTTGCGCATCATCCAATCTCTTGAGCCGCCGCGATGCTTGATGCACTATCCAAATAGATTGGCCAACGATCGGTGCTCCGGAGATTCGCCTTCTTGGATAAGACCCTTGCTACAAAGAATAGGCGTTGTCCGTTTCCGTAAGGGTTTCTCCCATTTTGCTGACGGCGGTGCGGCTCAGAGGTGGCAGGAGGCGATATCCCCTGTTCATTTTCTGTCCGTTTAGGGGAATTGGGTCGGAGTCTCCGAATCATACATCCAGGCCCAGACCTATAAAGCCAGCTGGCGAGAACAATGGACGATGCGAGTTCCTTTCGCTTTTGGTGAAATACCAAACATCCATAACAAAGGATTTCACTATATCAAACTTTACATCTTGGTGTTTCCTCGTTTCATATCTCGTTCGACACAAGATGGGCGTCACAAGGGAAGCAGACCATGAACTACCCCAGGGAATCGATTCCATCATGTTTCATGGTGTCCTCTCACCCGAGGCGGAAAGAGATAAGTACCGCATGGTGAATGCAGGATTGATCGACAATCCGCTTGCTCTGGAGGCCTCGACTGGGACGGATGCGCTAAAGCCTGAAACTAAGCACAGAAGGCGAGGTCGGCCTCGAATGAACGAGAGTGAGGAAATGGCCAATGACGTAAGTATCCATGAAAGTTCAAGAACGCTACATTTATATGATTAACACGATGACGATAGAAACGGAAACGGCAGATTCGCTTAGCGCAGAGAGCTCATCGGTCCCGCAAAGAGGAAAGGATGTCTTTCCTTGAATCCAAAGTCACCGAGCTGGAGCAGAAAATGGCGAACATCCGCAGGTTGTGTCTTGGGATTCGCGCGGCTGTCGAAGGCATGGGAGCTTTAACAACTTCTCTATCTTTGCGCCAGTCTCTTCACCATGACATGCTGCAATTGCTTTCTATCACTGAGGTTGATCCTCGGCCGAATGATGCCTCGAGCATGGAGATCCCTCAAATGCTTGTTGAAAACAGCCATATCGACATTGCCTGGGACGATGCAATATTGAATTTCAACGATCTCACGACAATTGCTTCTCTAGTGTCCAGTGATGACCAGATTTACTCGGGATTCATGCCGAACAGTGACGATCATATTTATTTCGACAGTTTACTGGGGAACAATGGTCTCAGACTGCAATCAAACCTTTATCCCGCTTTACAAGATGACATGTTGCCCCACGGATCAAGTATGCTATGGAACCAGAATGCTCCAGTTACAGTTCCAAGTTACGTATAACCCAAGAAAAAGTCCGAGAAGACGGGAAAGGACAGAATATGAAAGAATAAACGAGAGCTCCATTGAATGCTTGGTTTCTGGATAGACCCAGGCTGAACATGTTTCCAACTATTGTGGCACCCCTCTGGCTAGACGTGGTAGACAAACGAGAGTCTCTTTTTCACCTCTGCTGAGGTCGTTCAATGCCACAATCCATACTTCTCTCCAGTCCGCTTCACGGGTACTTTCAATCATGAAGAGCCCTAAGATAGAGTGTATCTGACTCCACTCTCGTGCTGGAGATCGATGGCGTATCGACTTCTTCATCAATTGACTTTGTGCCTCCCGACAGAACAACAATTTGTTACGGGGTGTCGAGATGACGGTACACATCCAAATCATGCAGTCGATCAGTGCGGGAATTTTCCAGAGGTCGGTGATCGCTGAAAGTACTTGAGCGCGTTGTTTGGGCTTTCGAAATATAAGCGCTGCGGGATGCGTACCCATCGCGCTAATGTCATCGGCCAAACATGTGAACGTCACGAGGATGCACTTTTCGAGGTTGTTCAAATTTCGCGGGCTTAAATATCGCCAGGTCTCTCTCACCGACGCGTCTATACCCTCGACATTGGAGCGCCAAATGGTATAGCTCTCATAGATCTCAAGGATCTCTTTTGACAAATACCCGGAATATAAAAGTCTTTGAAATCCACTGGGCAAATTTGAGATCCTTGCCTGCAACTCGGACTGTTGAAAGGATAGTCCAGCTAGTACCGCCGTTTCCAGAGGCTGATCAGAAATGTTCGTTTGCAAGTGAAACTCCACCATACTGGTCACGACAAGCATGGTCATACGCAGGTTCTTTCCAAAAGCATCTGCGTCCGAGCTTCCGACCTGATCGAACCCACCGCGTATCTGGACAACGTCCTAGAGACCTTTCAGGTGTACTTAGCCATATTCAACGTACCCCAGATAGTCGTCCACAGGAATCAAAAGACATATTGCTTGGATCAGAACATCATCCACTTGTCGACGTGAAAGTCTCTCGTGTAGGTCGCCAAGAAGCCGATTGCGATGATACAGAATCGCATCACTGGTTGCACCGGTAGCATCCTGACTTTCTACGCTGCAGAGCGTGAACGCCGACAGACCATGAAGTATGATGTCATACTGAGAAGCCCATGAAAGGAGCCCGGAGCTATAGGTGTTTTTTGCAGCGCCACCTAGACCGAGAGCGTTCGCGTCGTGGGGTAGAAGGATATCGAAGTCTAGATATGGAACATGCCTCAGTCCAAAGCCAAATTAGCGAGCGATTATACCCACAATGACTAAGAGCATGCAATGTGAAGGGACCCTTTGAGCCTATGCCTTCGATGGGGTAGAATTTTCCGGCCCCTAGCGGTTTCCTAACGGATGGCAGTCGGCTCGAGTTGTCAGTGCGCGATCGACGACGATCACGGCGGGTCTCATCCGATGGTTCTTGTGGGTCGCCAGATCCGGGGACCTGAACCCACTGTAGGATACCTGTCATCTTGTTGGGATCCGGAGGCCCCTTTCTGCTGACGACGCTTTTTTCCGGCATCCGCCGCCACAAAGGCATTGACTGCTCGACGCGTGCTGGCGTCTTTCTTTGAGGAGGGACCAGTGTATGGAATGAACATGGCTGACGACTGTCTGGTACTGAATGGTCTCGGAACAAGGCCTCTATGGCTGAATGTGCGCCTGACCTGGCGTGAACACGAGCAGTGCTCGATATCCACATCTAAATATTTCGAATCGTGAGACGTTTAGCCATGCCGGCCCCGCTTATCAATTTGGCCACATCAGCTCTGGTCATTTCGCTCTATTTTTGGCGCCATGCTGAGTAATGCTGGGATGAGTAGTTAGTTAACTAATGCAGTTTACAAATCAACATTAATGGCACGGAAACTGGTCGAAAATAATCCAACACTGTTCTATTTTGCTAGTGTACAAATGACTCGCCTCATTCATGATCTTTAGCTAGAAGACTCGAATATTCCTTCTGTTTCCGTTCTGCTCCTCATCTAGGTACGGACACCACCAATGCGTGTGGCAAGAACCGAGGCTAATTGTCTGAATAGGACTCGCTCGCTACGAAACCTGGCCATGTCCTCATATAGTCGATGAATCGCTCACTCAGCCCTGATGGGCGCAGATAACTATCTGTAACAGGTAGGTTAGGTAGGCGGTAGTCAGCATGTTTCACAGCGCTTCGCGCAAAGCCGGGGTCCAGAATAGCTGCCTTTCCAAGAATAACAAAGTCACAGCCCGCGTTGAGCACTTCGGGGCCTGGTTGAGTGTCATGATGTGGCCCGATGCGCCTACGCGTACCGACGATCGGGGTAGCTCCGTGAACACGCTTAGCAGAGTGCGTCCAGAGAATGGACTTTCATGGGTTACTTTCCTATAATCCCAAACGGCTAAATCCAGGTAGTCAATTTTCTCTTCGCGCATAGCTCTCGCCGCTACCAGCTGGATCTCGCTTAGAGCTACGCCATACCTCTCCATGGAAAGTCGCAACGCCCCTACAATAATAGCATAGGTAAGAAAAATTGAAGATGGAAGACAGGAGAAATATTCTATATGAGCAGGCTTCCTCTTAATATGAGAGAACACTGTTTTCTAGTAGTCTTAAGCATAATATGTACTATTATTCCTTTACCAAGCATGGGGTCATCTTATCAATCTAAAGGTAAATGGTAGATATCTTTGTGTGTTAATATAATCTTCTTTTTATAGCCTAATTTATCTTACGATCGGAGAAGCTAAGCACTTTATCTGCGAAACTTTCCTCCTTGTTACTATCCAAATTAAAGTCTAGTTAATGTGGTCGATCAATCTCAACCGATCTTTAAATACTGTCCGAAAGCACAAGCTTCTTAAAATGACGCTGTTCCTACACATAATCATACGCCTCTCTCGGCTCTTCAACACAAAACCCGGCGATCCAGAATTAACTACATATCTCGATTCTCTATTTCGCGATTCATCTCGCCGAACTGCCTGTGATTGCCCATTTCAATGCCTCGAACCATACATATCTGTTGGAACCATTATTCAGCTGATATGCCTAAGTCATGTGACTCCTTGGCATAGGCAGCTGATATATCTTCAACGAAGCGAGTAGTCTAGAATAACACTTCACTTTTACCCACCGAGCATATACCTACATTCAGTTAAATCGATAGGATATCTGCTTAGGGCAATGACCAAGTCAACCGACAATATCAATTCACCAAAATATCATCAAATATAGGAAATTAGACTGATGATGATGTCTCGTCGCTTCCTCAAAAAGTTGGGCTGACTACCTTTGAGCCACAAATTCAATCAAGTACTTTCTATATCCCTAGCCAGGATCAATGTCTTTCGTCATCACACGTTTGCCATGTGCAATTCTAAACTTTTGCCCGGGGGACTTGCCCATACTGCAAGCCCGGAATACTGCAAGCCCGATTCCGGGAAGACGCCCTCAAGAACAGGAAATGGTCTTTTTTCCAGATAAACTTGATTTTGGCTGCGGTACCGAGAAATTTGTCACGGCGCGTAGGGTAATCAGTTGAGGTGAGACGTCGATCTCTTTTCGTGAATTTTCCACCAACCATCACATGCTTGATATCCCCAACATTAGAGTGGAAGACAATAGCAGCAACCGGATCGTTCCATCCGAGCATCCCAGGCGAACCTCCGTCCCAAACCAAGATATCTGCCTTTGCCCCATTGGTAATCACTCCCAGGTCGGGTCTTGGAAGTGCAAGACCCCCTTTCCGTGTCACCAGAAAAAAAGCCTGGTCTACTGACATAAGGCTGTTTGCGGTAATCTCCCATCTCTGTAAGAGGAGACGATAGAGTGCCAAACGGGCGCTCTGGAGCCACATGCGCGCTTGTGTAATCATATCAGTGGAAAAGGTGAAATGCGTGTCAATACCTAATGCGGAATGATCCATGATAGTGATTGTTAGGATGATCATGTCCATAGTGCATCTCTGACTCGGAAGTAATAGACACAAACTGATTTGTGCGTCTTAAAAGCTCTGCTCCCTCTGGGGTTAAAAAGCTTGCGTGAGAGCAGACGACTGGAATGGAAGTGTTTAGAATGCCAAGCTCGTATAGGTTCTCGGGCGAATTCATGACTAAAACCTGATTGTTAGTGCCAGAGCGCTGGAAAAAGTGACTATTGTTTGGGACTCGTGGACTTACCTCCCCCGAGGATTTATCGGCAGTCTTAAACCATCGGCAAAAGTGGATTACAGATGGCTATTCTGTAGACGTCTGTATAAGAACGCAGAAATCAACTTCAAAAAATATATGCATGATAACTTCTTATTACCCAGGCTGCCGAAGACAAAACAGAAAGTGAATATCTAATATCGTAGGCTCCAGGGGGAGATTCTTCTATGTGGAAGGCTGATACAGCTGATGTATTATATTTACTACTTTGGGCAGTTTAAAGATTACAATTTTAAATGTATTGGATCGTAGAAATAACCGGATTAGTACCTGTAGCTGACACTACAGTAGTAGTTATGCATTACTTAGATTTGTGCATGTTTGTCCGCATATCTCGTGTGTCTCTTCCTGCATGAGTTTTGAGGCTCATAGGGACTACGAGTCCTATCCAAGCCTAGTTGCTTTTTTAATCCTGCCGCCTCATGATGTGTGGCTTAAAAACCGTTTGAATGCTCCTGTAAGAAAAAGGGCAGCCTCTAACGTCTCGCGAGCAAAGGACTATCAGGATCTACTTGCGAAGATGTTGTTGTCCCGATTCTTGTCTAGTCACTATCATATGGCGCTATATCGCTCTAATGCTTCTTACTGGAGTTGGGTAGAGCGGGTTTATGATCTATTCTTACTGCTAATTTTGATGCATTAACTCATGTAGCGGTCCTATTCGCCTTAGCGACGGCGTCCCTTTCTCTATAGAAAGGGCAGAACCTACTTACTGTGTACGGAGTAGGTCTTCCTGTGAAAGTGCTATTGATTTGTGATACGAATCTATGAGATTACGTGATCTAGCGGCTTGGCTCGCACACTCGAACCCCTGAGGAACTTACCCCTTTATCTATTATAGAAGAAGAGATTAATCGTTATGCAAGAGAATTAAGAGCCCTATCATTCAAAAGGCATTCGCTCCTTAGTAGGCTACGTGCGTGTAGCCGATACAGTGTCATTCTGCCCTCCTTCCCCTGTGCATTTCATAACAATTTGCGTGTGTGGCTTAGCAAGAACCTCTCCTTTCTTCCATAACAAATTTGCCACCAGCCCGCCGAAGTTCTCCTGTCTATAGCTGGTTTCTATCTTTAGCCGGAATAAATCGCTCGGCACGTGCCACAAAAGCCTTGCAGGACGCTAACCGGATTGGGATGGCTCATTGGTGCCACGCTCGGCGAGTCATGGATAAATTCCTCACAATGACTCCGCATTCCCTCTGCTTCACCACGACCATAAACTGCTGCGTCAACATTTTGCGTTTCCTCTATTGAAAAAATGGATAGTCTATAATCAAGGTATCCTCCTTCATGGCCAGCTGGTATATCACTCGGTGCTAATTCCTTTGACAGGCGCGGTTTACCCACAAGACTTACGATGATTTGATGCGCGTAAGATCCAGGGACTCTGTATAGTTTCCTCTCAGGCTTCGGTGAAAATATTTACCTGATAGCGGCTTGGTGTCTCCACTGCTTCGACACAGCAGCGCTCCTATCTTTGCTTCAAACCTCAAAATCGACTTGAAACATGTCTCTCAACATGGAGGATCCCTTCTCAAGTCTCGACCCCACCGCTCTCTACATCCTCCTCTTAGACCGCGGCGACAGCTACCTGTTTCACTGGGCCCTGTACCTGGCAAAACCAGACTCTCGCGGGATGATGTATCACCTCATCAACCCAGACACTACGGACCCCACGGTCTGGAAATACGAAATGCAACTAATCACCGATGCTTCGTATTTCAACCGCGTCCTGCTAACTTTGAAACTGGGCGTCTTGGACCCGGTGGTGCATGATGCCGTCGGTGTTCGGTTGGGCGAAGTCCCCATCCAATACTCCGGTCGGTTTAAGGAGAATATGACGTGTCGGGTGTGGTTGAAGGAGGCGCTGTATGCGCTTGACGATGAGGGGTACGTTGAGCTTCGGAGATCGGTGAATGAGATTGATACCGAAGCGACACATTTGGCGATGATCAATAAGAGTAAGAAGGCGCAGACGGTGGTTACGAGTAAGGGGTGTGTGGGGTGATAGATTGAGGTTGTTTTGGAAGAATTCGCAACAGCATCGTCTGGATGGGTTTTCAGACTTGGACTGGAAGCTTAGAAAATATTAGACTGGTAGTGGATCGGTAGAATGGATAGACAAACCTCAGCCCGGCTTGGTTGAATGTCAAATTTAACAGACACGGCGCAAAATACCTCGACCAAAGCTATAGTCCGGAGTGCATTTTCAGGTAATCCTTGTGTGATGCATACACATGCCACATGACGCTAATCTCATTGAGTAGGTCAATATATGGTAGCCTGAGGTTCCTCTCAGTTGCAGCCACAGCCGAAGCCATTCAACACATCCAATAACGATCAGCCAGGCATTCTTCAGTCGGGTTTCCCAGACTTGTCGATTGATTATCGCATGCATCCGCGACACGGTCATGGTGACGTCATAAGTAACTGTCGTGTGCCTGCAACTGTACGGGCTTCTTTCATGTCCTCCTGAGAATTTCCAGTCCTTCAGACTTTGGAAGTTGTCTAACAACTGATTTCTGTCGGTTGATTATTTGACTACGAATTTGATTCCTAGCAAATGGACGCATCACTACTGTGAATTTCTCCCGCAGAATTAAATGCGTCTACGGACGCAAGGGATAAAGCGCGCAGCACAACACCAATTGAGTTACGAAAAGAAAGCCTAATAAGATATCACACTACGGCCATTTACTCTCCAGTCTTCAGTCAAAACATTCTTCTCGTTCTTTGCCTCATAGATTGCTGTCCACCACAAAATGGTGCTCCGGCTGTCCATGCTCTTCCGGGCACTCTCGCTGCTCCCTCTCGCCCTCGCAGCTCAACCAGGAACCCAACCAGTCTACCTCTTAAACCAAGCTTCCACCGTTGAAACCTCGCCTAGGAAATTCGGAACCCATTTCGCCGTGCTAAACCTCGACCTTATCGACGCGGTAGTCGCAAACGTAAACACCACGGACGAGGGAAAGAAATGGATCAAGAATACCGCGAGCTGGATTGACGCGTAAGTTTTCCTAAAGATTTCCATTGCCCTATCCTTTCTCCAATCCACGGCATATTTGTCAGGATTCATGTCAATACTAAACTACATTAATCAGAGTTCACGAACATATCCCCCAACCGCTGAACATCTTCACGCGCATCTATTTTTCCACATCTCAGCGCCCCGAAGTTGGACCTGACACACCATTCGCGTCTGTCGCGAAGGGACTTGGCAATTTGACAGAGTCCAGCGCGAAGAGTCGTATCTATAAAGCCTTCAAGACGGAGGACGATGATGTGGTGGTGCCAAAAACGAGATATTATGCCGGGGCTGGGAACTCGATCGAGGAGATTCTGAATAGCCAGAAGATAGATACTGTGATTTTGGTGAGTTTGAGCCGCCGTTCACAATGATGGGGTAATTTACCGTTGGATTGCTAATGATTTACATCTCTCTAGTCTGGTATTCGAACATCGGGAGTCATACTCGCGACGGCGTTGAGGTTGTTTGATTTGGACTATAATGTGTAAGTTACTCTCCCCCCTGGTCTGTGACAAGGATGCATTCTGACAGAACATCAGATATGTCATTTCAAACAATACCATCGAGCCTGATCCTTCCGGGGAGAAAATCCAACATTCCATCCTCTACGACATCTTCCCGAAGATACCGGTCAAGGTTATCACGATTGAGGAGGCGCTTGCAGGGTTGAAGGCTTCAGGGTCGTCAGTTGCATGAATTGAAATATTTTCTCGAATGTAATGTATCAACCAACTACTTCAACGTCGAAAGGACCCGTCAAACGTTCTAGCATGGGAAAAATCCATAGGCCCAGTTGGTAGTCTCGGACTATCTTGAGAATCAAATTAAGGACTCAGTGGGATTGGTTATAATTATGTACATGATCCCTAAATTGAGCGTCCCAAAATCATTAATAGGCAATTCAATATATTATGCGGGAAAAACCTCCAGTTCGGTCGGCTTTGAGAAATTTTCTAGCCAGTGGTATGCTAATATTGTACACCATGAAGTAAACTTACCAAAATCTTGACAAAACTTTAGAAAGGCTGCATTAATAATAGGTGTATTATCTATACGAGCACAAATCTAAGAATATAAATATACAAGTCAAGGAAGAGAATAAAAGCTTTTTATCTATACCTGTCGGTTGACTTGGTCATTGCCCTAACCCCTCTCTGCATTGGGCCGTTCGGCATACAGCGCTCGACCTCACTGAGAAGCTGCTCAACTCCGGGGTCGATATCAATATAGTACATCGGGGAAGTATCCCGCTAGTTGAAGCTGCCACCCGGCTTTTCCGACATTATCACGAGACTCCTATCGAATCTACATCTTGATATGAAACAACACGAATTTGTACTTGAATTTCTAGCCAGGTCGACAGCTTTCCCTTTCCGTTTTAGTGCTCACCCCTCGCCGCTTTTTGCTCACTACGAGTAGACTTAAACACGCCCTGAGCGGCCTGAGGCGACCGCTGAGCACTGGGTAAGCTGAAGACTGAGTGCCCCGAGCGAGAAACCATCGGTGTTTACTTTATTTATCTCGTGGGTCAATAATCAATACCTTTAATCCTTTGGGTCTACTAATAACATAATACCTGTCAGCTCGTCCTAAGTGATCAACTGAATGTTTAATAATAATTACAGCCCAGCGACTACTACATCTGCCTCAATCTGATTTTTAACGGACAATGCTTGCATCAATCCAATCTTCTCTTTCGCGGTTTCTGGCTACCCCCTGATAATCGTGACATCCAACTGCGAATAAATAAACCAAGTACAACGTCCGTTGCAGCTTAGCAGTTCGACAATACTTCAACCCACCTATACGTTCCGGCCAAGCGCCTATATGCACTACGCCTGGATGTTCAACAGACTCGGTATATCAAGATCGGGACACGGCTCGCTCCGAACGTCCGTAACCTTATTGTATGGAAAAGGAATCCTCCAGATTAAGTCATACCTAGGAGAGATAATTCGTCAGTAAACCACATCTACCAGTAGTATCTTCTAGGTACTATTTTCTCTCACCGATCCGCGGGGTACTCCGGCGGGTCTTCAACGCCCAGGTCCCGAGCCATCCCCTCTATTTTCCCATGTTGCCAAGAGATCAAGATATTGCCGCATCCCCTATATCTCCAAACTGTCTTGCTAATACAATGCACTCGATTATGCTTGCAGGATGTATCCACGGTGATGCCGAGATCGTCTGCGAGTGGCTGCACAGTATCAGAGTGACGTTGATGTTGTCCCCCTAAGAAAATACTGTCAGTATACCTGCTCCCTTACGATAGTTGGTTGACTGAGCAAGCATACGGGAGTTGATTTTTGGGGCCATGATATGCCCGATGTTATAGGGTGAGTGGTCTCCGAATATATCTCGGAGACACTGGGCTCGTTTCTCCCCCTCGGCACCCAATCCGTGATCGTGCGGCTCAGGGGACCTCTCGGCGTGGCGAATGATATATACCGTTGGTTTGTGTGAGTAGAATAGAGCACAAGCTGTGGCATAAAAGGCGGTGGCGAGTAAGAGGAATAGAAATCGAAGGACAAGCATAGTGGCACAGGTCCACGAATGGGACCTTGTGTGTAAGGTGGTTTTTGTAGGAACTTTTCTTGGGTCGAACACGAGTAGGATAAAGTAACGGAGCACAGCGGGCAAGTAGCAATGCTACGCCGGCAAACTAGTTCTTATTAGAATATGAGACGGTTTAATAGTGCGCCGATCTTCAGCCCTGGGAAGAGGCTCGCTCTTAGCTCTAAAACCACCTCAGGCAGCTATGGTGAGCAGTTGAACTGGTACAACGTACCCAAGCTGTTTGCTATTGTCGGATTATTACGTAGACACTGGGTAGGTACAGGTCTCACTGCCAAAAAAAAAAGAAAGAGAGAAAGAAAGGGAAAGAAATTAGGTGGGCCAGGCGTGCTGGTCAGGCGGATTGTCAATATCCCGCAAAAGTCGCAATAACCTTCAGCGCGGCCAACCTTACTAACTGCAGGGGTCAGACAATCGATCCGAGCTATATAGAAGACGAGATATTGCTATGGAGTAGTTTCAGGCTTAAAAATTGTTGGAACTTGAGGGTGGAAGGGATAATATCTAATACGGGTTCGAGTTAACGAGTCATGAAATCATCACTAATAGCCATGTGGCTATTAAGTATTAACTCGTCCATTATTACCGCATAGCAATAAAGGATGGGCATGGGTGAATCCTTAAACTTACGTAAGATTCGTTCGAGCATAAATCGATCTATTCTACTCTTAATAAAGTGCTGATCGGTTGCTCAAATATATTATTCGGATAAGACTAGGTGACCCCCTTACACAAGCTCGAACCCAGCTTATCTGTAGTGTACTAGTTTAAGTTTTCCTCGCGCTTTCAAAAGCCAGAATAATCACTCTAAGCTCGACCGAACTTGAGCCATGGTTACATCCTTATGTGACAACCACATATCTATACACTCCCATGACTTTTGATTCAGTGCACCACTCATAGGGGACGCCGTGTCTTTTAAGCCGAAGGTCTAGGAGATCGTCTCCTGATATAGCCCTAGCAGTTAATTACCCCACAAGAGGGTGTTCCATTAATGATTGATACTAGGTTTGGAGTGGTGAGTGGAGTAGTTGGCGGCCGCAGATACTGGGGTTGCAGCACTGCGGAGTATGCCCGGAATCCCCCTGATAGGCTGTGGTAGGCGATACTGTTCATATTAGGACCCGGGCAGCTATATGGGTAGGGTTTACTGGATGCTCCTGGAGTCTAATATCTATGGGGTAGATGGAATTCTTTAACATACGCTTATTAAGGATATTAATCCGAAAGAAAGCAGGTACCTTGTAATCCCTCATGCTTCCCGCCCGAAATAGCCAGTTATCCTGTGGCAGATTGGAGGGCTTGGCAGAAAATGACTAAAGTGCTGAATTACGTGATCTCCACCAATTCTGTGACGCTCGTGGTCACGGGTTAGGCTGTTCGGGTGACTTGGTCGTTCTGTGGAAACGATGGATATGTGTTGTGTATTGGGTGGCCGGTGTGGCCACTTATCTAAGACATCTTGATTAACTAGTAAGTAATGACTAAGCGAGGTCAACCCCAGGGCAGGCGGAAGGGTCCGTCCCTGTGTTCTAACACCCCCCCTCGAGCGAGCGAGTCATCACGAAAACTCTAAATCAGTAGCCCGATTCCCGCCTCTTTATACGTTTCCTGCCGAATTATTTTGCCAAAAATATAGACGCATACGCTATCTACACTAGCTTCCGTTCCCATCTAGGTACCAATAATGTGACGAACTGACCAATGCCTACTATATAGAGCGATGCGCATACCAAGTCTTCGACTTGGTATTCTGGTCTTTTTAGTAGCTCAGTTGGTAACTGTCCTACTAAACGGTCTTGGCGGGTAGAAGCGCACCTACCACTGCTAAGCCCGTGACAAATAACAAGGCCCTCGAGGGCGTCTAGTCTATTAAGACAGGATTCGTTTTTCTGCCTTTATCTCCCGAAACTCTAACAGCCCTAGAGATATAGAAAGAGGCTATCTCTATTTTCTTTACTACTTATTAGATCGAGCGAAGCTTCTGCTGGATCTCGTATCGGGTAACAAATATACTAAGAAAGGTCAGCTAGCTTAATGCAAGCCAATACTCTATAATCTCTACTAATCCAGAAATTCTTTTAGCTAAAATAGTTAAAATTACTGGTTTTATTTCAGTTAATGTAACTGAAACTGCTGCTAGTATTTCTGATACAAATATAATCTCTTTAAGCTGGTTTATCAACTTCTCTGAAGAAAGTAAATTATCTATACGATTATCTCTGTTTGGTATAATCGCTAATGCTTAACCCTTATCTAGAAAGGTTAAGATTTCGCAATGTAACTGCTACTGAAAATAGTATAACTCTAGATTCTGTATACGTAACTTTCGCTACCGTCTTTGCGACTTTACATAATATACTGAAAAAGGATATATCAATTACTGTACTGCTGCAGCTTCTTATACCTGCTTCCCAAGATACCTGTACTGTTATAATTTATATCTAGCAGATTATGACCAATGCCTTCTCCGGTCTAGCAAGTTGTGACGGTCTACAAAGGAGCTTAATATAAGACAAGTTTGTTTCTGACTCGTAGTCAAGGAATTTTCCCATGGAGAGGAAAGGCTATCTAGGAGCGAGGATCCAGGGCCTCTATGTACTGCCTGAGGTTCTGCCTCAGGCAGGACTATATCCAGGAAGGTTTCTGCATACCGGGAGGTTCGTTGGCTCAGGAAGTCAATCCAGGAAGTTAATCCAGGAAGTTCCCTGATTTCAGGAAGTCACACAAGTCAGGTTCTCGTTTTACAAAGGTCTAACAGGCTGAGACCCGCAAGACCTGCTCCGCAGCCCTATCTAAGGTACAAACTGAAAGTAAATACTGTTCTCGGCCTCCCGTAGCCCCTAAAACTGGAATCCCTAGAAACTCGCAAGACCAGGATATATCTATTGAAAGCTATTTTACAATCTCGTTATTTCGCCCAATTATTCCCCCTTAACAAGGATCAGCAGATTCCCCTCCAGTTACAGCTAAAATAATACTGTATTAAACTAGAAGACGGCAAACGAGCTGCCCAAAACGGCCGCAGTCGACGCTGTTTTTGGCCGTCGATCTGCCACGCCTTCCGCCACTTCCCCTGTGCACTTATATCTACGCACCGCCAAGCCCCGAGCTTGGACCCACTCACACCTCATTTGCCCGCAGCGCAGTATGCCTTCAGGCACACTCTTCTGGAGGCCGGCCAATGCGAAATGCCCATAGGCAAATATTCATCAGCCAAGTATCTGGTGAGGACTGACTTCCCGCAGCCCGGCTCTGCGGACACCCAGAGTAGTTCAGAGTTGACGCTTTCGTTCCACCTTGTGAATTGAGGATGACTTGTAAACCATTCGCAGGTTCCTGGCACACGCTTGTTATTTATATCTTTGCGATCCTTGTACGGACAGGTGTATAGCCGCTGGAAGAGATTGGTTCTTCTTTGATCGATCACAGACATAGTTTGCCATACCTGCATTTGCTGTAGCTTGTCCTGGAGAGCGTTAAGTTGGCTATCGACCTTTAAGTCACACGCTGAGGAAGTGGCGTCCTTGAGGTAGGTGTCATATCGTTCGATATCCCCAAGTATTCCGTCCCAGCCATCGTGCTTTGCCAGGTCTTTTAGGAACTGTTTTGCAGTCGGTTTTCCCAGATAGCAAATGGCCCGAGACTGAAATTCAAGGACTTTAGAACATAGTACTATCATATTTCTCTCGAGCGATCTTCTCAGTTTGGCGCTTAGGCCGATCTCACGGCGCAGGAAATGTTGTTCGATCATATGGAGTCGAGGTAATAAGGAGGAGATGGAGTCCAAGCCCTGTAGAAGACTTTCATGTTGTTCCATGGCCTGTATAAACAGCTATCGGAAAGTTAGCAGAGCTGATAGAACATGGATAGAGGGGATTTACCAAGAGCCCAGCCGTAATGCCGGCACATGCTACAGCAGCGGGAGGACTGGCAGCTGCTGCAGAGTTGACAATGCCCTTGACCAAAAGAATATTCTGACACACCTTGGTCAGTTTCTTCCGTTTGTCGTCTTGGCCGATGTCGTCTTGGATGGTCCATTTTTGTCATCAAGCCGCTCATTCGTCACATTGAGAAAGGTGCGGAGATCATTCACACGGATGGCGTTCCCATCATCTTCGGACTTCAATCCCAGTCTCGAGTTGAGAATATGAATTGATTCCACCCATATTTTGTCCAGGGTCTCGTCCTTTCTGAGAAGCTGCTGCGCCTCCAGCCAAGGGTCGAACACTTCCTTTGAAGTCGAGGAGTTGGGAGTGGCAGGGTCCCCATCGCATCTTTCTGAGCCGGCCCCAGTTAGATTGTCCGCGGGGTCTTCCTTCTGTTTCCCGCTTAATCTTCCAGTCCACCGGGAATATTTCGTACGTTTCTTTTTACTTCCTTCCCCGCGGGAAATATTTTTGATAGCTGTCTTGATCGAGGATATTGACATGATGAGAGATTTGGCCCCTCGATGGTGTCGGGTGTGGTGATGTGCTGCGGATCGACCAATCAAATGGAAATGCTTCCGCTGACAGAGACGTGCTGAGAAGCATAGAGTAAAAGGTCAAGTAAGATGTGCCTGGGGATGTTGTACGAAAGTATGCTTCTTGAATCGGAGAAAACAAGCGATGAAAAACCCGGCGGGTTCAGGGGCATGCACTCGGGGCGCTAATCATGGAGTGTCATGCGAGTCAGGGTAAGCAACAGGCTTCCAATTGGGGCCGTGCCAGCATAGGTGAATAGCGAAACGCTAGTTTCGCCAACTTCTATTATACCGCGACTATTTGATAAGCGCTACGGCCTTACAAGAAGACACCAGCTAACTGTGCTAAAACTCTCCCTTATGTGTTACTTTCACTCCTATAAAATCCAGCTGAAGGGATGTTGGTGATCGCCAAGGTGGAGCTGTGCACAAGCGAGCTGGGCACAACAACGGATCCTCCAATGTGTGGGCCGGCGGATCTTAGCAAAAGTGCCAGATTGATCGAAGTAGTGGAGATTCGCCTTCCATAGAGTGCGGTTCTCAGGCATATATGATTCATATATGGAAAGCTCTGCAGACATCAGATGGAATAGTGAAATAGTGACCTGACTTCGTAACCGTTGGGCAAAATTCGGAGCGACTTCCGTCGATTTGCGCACCACAGAGGCGAGTCCACTCAGCCCGTACCAACGCCGCAGCCTGCTTCTTAGATATTATTGAACCACATTCGACAAAATCTCGTGAAAATGGTTAGCCCTCGTCCGTCTATTAGTGCAATGAAACACTGCCGCTGATTATGATAATTTATACGGATCGCAGAAACAAATAATTGTACTAACAGCCATATCTACCCACATTCCGCATACACTTTCTCCAATAGTAAGCAAGTATTTTGGTGTGCGGGTCTCCGTGCCGCCCAAGTATGGTCAAAACTCTTTTCTGGACCAGTGAAAGGTCATAGAAGATCAAAATACCATACACTTGAAACACTACAGTCTGTACGTTTGCCTTGCATTTGATAGCCATCCACAGACGTGAAGGGATTTATGGGAGATGCTCTATAACCACGTCACACATTATCATCCACTTCCGGACCAGCAACTGGACCCGATGGTGAGTGTTTCCCAGCTTGAGGTATAATATCATCTATGGTATGTCGGATTGGCCGGGGATAGTATGTGGTCTGGTGAGGAGGGTAAGCTCTAGGACGAGCCAAGTATCTGATAGGGCTTACCAAAGCACATAGTGTATCCAACCAGTTTGACTGTGAAGAGGAGTCTAAGATAAATATTTGTCCAGTTTTCTGGATTCGAACTGCTAGGAAAACCTCGGATTCGCACTCAAGGCTAAATTCGGCTGCTTTCTTGAAGAGCCCTCTTTTGCGTCTGTGGCGTTGCTGTGTTTTTGCTCGGCCTGTATCCAACTGACGCTTCTTTGCGAATGAGTTCTTATTAGGCATTCTTTGATTTTAGGCAGGCTAAGTTGTATCGAATACATGAACCTGGGCATAGCTTGCCTGGCTATATATGTCTGGCTACGGAGAAACTTTGCGGGGTCGCTAGACAATAATCACCTAAGTGGCCGCAGACTGGGTTCTATTTGAAGATTTATGCCGCAGAGAGCCCGCATGAGGTGATTTTCCTTACTATAACTATGATGGGAGTACTCCCTGGAACAGACGACCTGCCTTTCTGCGGTATCCCATATCCCGCAGCGGCATCGATTGGTTGATCCACTGAGTCACAACAACCAATGAAAACCATGCACTACCTGGCCGGCGCCTCACCCTCACCATTGGTATAAAGTCGCTTCATATTCCACTGCTGTATAGTATAATAGACCACGATCTTTACTTTACCCGCCAACACTACTGCATGAAGCATAAACTCTATTCCTAATAAAGGATTTCTCTGAGCGACTGTATTCCGTGCCAAGCACTAGCGAGTGACAGATAATGCCGTTTGCGTCCCATCCAGAAAGCACGATGTCTCGCCAGTTCCCTCAAAGAATTAGAGATCAGCAGGCCCTGAATTTTCTGGAAACTCCCTCCGGGCAATCTCCCGCAACCATGAGCTCTATCGCTCCATCGCCCGCTGGTGCAGGACTTGATGGCTCAGCATTTACTCCAGCTGAGACAGCTGATCACGATGTAACCAGGGTAAAACCATTCGATATATCTTTCTATGATATATTATTGGATTCATCGCTGAAATATCTCCGCTTAGACACTCACAGAACATGAACAAATTATATTTCGCATAGTCCAGCAATTTAAACACCATCCAGAGCTGGTGTGTCTAGTGGAGGATCATATCAAAAGGCTGCGGCGTTTGATGACACCTATAAATGAGGTCCGGAACACAACCTCCCAACGTTTCCGAGGTGATTTTTTCACAGAAACATCCGGTTCTCCAGCGTCATTCAGGATGGCCAGATCACACCCCGCAGAAACAAACACATCACGTACTATAAGTGAATCCAGATCAAGGGGGCAGACACTTTCGCCGGGTCCCCCGTCCCCCTCACCTCCTTTATCAGATGCGCCTCAACGGCCAAGAGCACGGTTATTAAGACGCAAAAAAGCCTGGGAGGAATTGCCGTCCAGATTGCGATGTCGATATTCTATCATATCAATCAGAAGAGCCCTGGAAGGCTCCATGTCTGCATATAGGATTGATAAAGATTTAACGACCCGTCTTTTCTTCGCAGTTGGTAGCCCCTACGCTATAGCTCAACTCCGGGATATTTTTCATGTCATAACGAGAAACAAGGGTTTATTGCCTTTCGCAAGGCCCTATACAATAGAGGAAGCCACAAAGGCCATCGCCCGCTCTGGAGACTGGAAGTCCCTATCTCGGGTGCAAACAAGGATGGACGGTTACTATCTCGTGGATTTATATTCCACAAAGGCAAGGGAACTGAATGCCAGCGGGAGCTACACAGACGCAGAGATAATTGAAACTATCATTACAGAGATTCATGGAAATCTTGAGCATGGCAGCCCTGAGTTCAAGAGAGAAGTGAGTAGATTCAAAAATGCCTTATATGCATCGAGAAACTGGTATCAGATGGGAAAGCGTTTTACTGCCGGGGTCCTGCTTCTTGTCCCATGGGGTAGTGCATTTGAGGTCTACGATTCTCAGTTAGTACGCCTCAATCAAAGCGGCTTAGGGAGCCAAACTAACTAATTCATAGTATTCAGAAGATCCCAGAGGGTCATTTCAATGACTTCCTCTGCGTATTGGATAAAAAAAGGGGCAACTTTTTGAGGGCCCTCAGCCAATTGGCCCTTCGGAGATTCAAATCTCTGACCAGTCTACCCCCTTCGAACATGTCATCCTTGGAGGATGTTTCAGATGTCGAGTCTATCCAGGAGAGGGAATTCGATTCTCAAGAGCTATTGGAACTTTTAAGATCCAGGTGATCCCTCACAGAAAATGTGGTGAGAGATATACTTGTCGACTTCCTTTTAAATATTACAGCATTATAAGTCGTTATTCGTACTATTCGCACTACACTTGCTCCTAACTGTTGAATATTGACAACCATCACGCTGATACTATTTGCTAGTACTCCTTTTTAAAGGGGAGATAAACTGCGCCCAGGAATCTAGGTGGAGAAATAGATGACCTAGAGAGTCAACAAAGGAACCATTTCTATATGTCAGGTGGAGGAAGGCATCTGTGTCGAAAACACGGCATAGCACTTTTTATGATCTATGCAGTTGAATACCTTGGAGTGTGGAAATGTTCATTTGTTATGATGTATCAAAATCGGTCCTAGAACATGACACTTTTTATGATCTATGCAATGGAATACCTTGGAGGATGAAAATGTTCATTCGGTATAGTGTACCAAGATCGGTCCTAGAACATGACTTGTATTCGCGGAACTTAAAGCTATCTAGCAAAACTAGCCATGAAGGTCAGAATGGCAATTGAAGTTCCCATCTTAATTGTGGAATCGGATATAGGTTAATTGGAGGTGGGCGCGCACGCCAGGATAGGCCTCTCATAATTCTTGCGGCAAGCAATCTACGTCGAAGACCAGGAGACCATCCAAGCAATACAGAGGTCCAAATCCAGTGAATTGTGCTGGGAATATGCCTGGCCCCTAAATCTCGGGCCTCTTTTAATAGATAAGAATATTGTCGCTATATCCGGAGGCAATACAAACTCACGTTTCCATTTTAAAAATGAGTGGCTCCAAGATCGGGTATATCCAGGGAACGTTAATACCATGATTAGATTGATCCTCGGACAGACAGTCCCAGGAAAAAGCCATACCCGGGATAAACGAGTTCCTAAAATTGGAAGTCCCAGGACATTATTGTTCCGAAGACACTGCAACCTGTGATTGATGAGTCTCAGGTCTATATTAGCCCAAGAGTATATGTTCCAAGAAATGTCTGTGCCATCAATTTACCAGCTGTGTTGGGGGTTATGTGTTGAGAGGCAAGAACAAGGATGAGAGATTAGAAGATGAGGATTCGTGAAGCCTCGGGCAGCAGGGCACTGGCAGGACTGGACCAAGGTTTTGAATCAGCTTGTTCTAAACCGCGAACTGGAAGTATTCTTGAACCCAAATAGACGTCTCTTCGGCCACACGAGAGTGGGGAACCGGTGGTTTTCTGGATGTCAGATTGGACACGAGGATTTGGCGGTCCGAAACTGTGTTTGGGAGGATCGGTTGGACTAACCGGCGAACAAATGGCCGCTGCGGTGCGCTACGGTATGTATGTGCCAGGCATCTCATGCTGAACTGTACCTATTGTGGCATCCATAGGGCTTATGGGCCGCATTGCTGCATCCGAGATGTAACCCGTCCATCCGCATTCTACAACACCTTCAGCAGATTATTGGGGACGTCTCCAAGCATCTGTAACCAAGAATGACCCAAGATTTGTCCGTCTTGTAAATCGAGGCTCAATCAAGCAGACGCCCATCGATTGGGAATCGATACTCCAAGTCCTGGAGCAATTTGGAACGTCAACCAATAGTCGTTGCGGACCCATTAAATCCGCGAGAGCTTGTGAACCAACCAAGATGACGTCACTTTCCTATCATCTGCGGCGCTAGCACCGCATCCCCAAGAGCAAGTCCATCGCCCTTGTCCTGTTGTCTGGCGGATGAGTCACACAGATGTCCGAAGACAATGTGTCATTCACCGGGCAGCCGCAGGGATCTTAGAAAATGGAAGATGAGGGGATGGGACTAACCTTGAGTCTTTGTGGAAGAGCAGATCGCCCACTCCGTAGAATGAGCCAATCATGGTATCCGCGCAAGAAACACCCCATCCGCAGTGGCTGCGGGCCAATAGTTATTGATTTACCCACAGTTCTGCGATTTTATTACCGTGTCGAGGAGAGAAAGCCATGGAGCGGACCAGTCAGGAATCTTGGAAAAAAATGGCAGATGAGAGGGTGGAAGTCTGCAGTGAGAGGCTATTCTCAGAGCCCTCGATGAACTTTGTTCGGCTATGAGACTGCGGTTGGCCGGAAGACCTTCCAAAAACTGTCTTTGATACTGAGAGTCTGGTGCTGCGGAGAGTTACCGGGGAAGCCACGACGGAATTTTCCACTTCCTCCCACGGTCAGTCGCGTGGGCTGCGTACGTGGTGATATGGCCCTTCCAACGTCCGCGGTGATAATGAGTTTGTATGGTGTTCTAAAACTGGTAGTGGTAGTGCTGCAGCGCCGCTTCGTCGTCTATAAAAGCCAGCTTCCTCTACCCATCAAGGGCAGCCAGCAGTCGTGATTCCCTCATCCAATTGTCCTCTGACTTGAGAGCCTTTTGGAGACTGATCCTCTGGCATTCGCCCTGTCTCTCCTTATCCTCACTTTCCCCGCCCTACAACCCTGGAGAGGAAGCGCCTCCAGGTATACAGTCAAACTCAAAACCTCATTCACCCCTGCGAAAACGAAGTTTATTCCCAAACCCTAACGCCAAGAGGGGAATTCGCCAAGCTAGACCATATTGGGACAGACTGTAAACTAAATATTTCTGGAAACTGATGCGGAACGGACCCAAACCAAAGCTGCCCACGATGTTCCTGTTCTGTACTGCACCATATTACACTATCACCTTGATTTCCCACCCACCCCCCTTCTTCTTGTCGTTATCGGTCATCAGTCACCAACCTCGCTCGACATCGTGGTATAACATTAAGCCTGACAGCATGCGTCATCTGACCTTGCCAATTTACTTCGACATGACTCATCAGCACGCAGGACAGATATGTTGAATTTTAGGAGTCAACGTCGTCGGACCAGTGTGATAGATAAGGTAGTGCTATTGCCGTGGTGTTGCTTGCTGCACAGCGATGGACGGTTGACATTGAATTTCATTGGTCAAATGTAATATGATACCCCACTAAAGCTTGTGAGCACGTGTTTCTGACTGCTCTGGCGCCACCCGTAGCAACAATTAAGATGCGCTCCTTTGGCAAAGGCCTCTCAAAATAAAGCCAAAATGCAACCACGACCGCCCTCCACATTACTGAATCACAACAGCAGGCTGCTTCCTGCGGCATCGGCTGGACGACTGAGTTGATGAATGTCTTGGGACGATCTATCTGTGGTTATTTTGTGGGTTCTTGAGTCGGACAAATTTTTAGGGCAGCGATCCAGCGACACCCCCTTCGTTCCTGCGACACCCCCACGTGATTTATTGTTCCGTTTCGGGTTAGCCTAGGAACACGTGACCTGAAAGAAAGCTTAGGGTATCTAAATTCAGTAGTAGGGCTTAGGGTATCATACTGTTATACACAATGCTGTCAACTTAGCTGCTAACTCAGCAACTAAAAGCTATTAATCTTTACGCGCCAAAATGGCATCTACTACGCCATTAGAAGACGGGTGTCTTGATCAGTTTACAGACCTTCCACCAGATCAACCTGCAGCAACCATATCTGACTCTACAAGCATTCCACCTCCCCCGATTCAGACCTTCAGGGACCATTTCCAAGCTGTTGGAATCTTGAACACCTTTGCCCAGCAACATGGTTATGCTGTCACTATCCGACGTACAAAAAAGGTCAAATCTGGCGCCTACATCAAGACCGTATGGATTAAATGTGATCGAGGTGGCCATTATACAAATAGGATTGGAGATAGTCGGAAACGTTCTGGCTCATCCACTCTGACAGACTGCCCTTTCTTAATTATTCTTCGACGAAAGAGTGAGACAGACCATTGGCATATGGAAATATCTGATTATAAGCATAATCATGACCTTTCACCTATCTCAACCCATACAGCCCTTCGCCGTCAGATGGTTATTCAGCAGTCTGATCAAATTAAATCACAACTCCAAATCGGCATTTCCCCGCGGCATATTATTACCTCTTTGAAAAAAGATGGCTTTGAGGGCATTCGCGCTCGTGATATCTATAACTTTCGCCGTGATATGCAAAAGAAATTCCTTAATGGCAGATCTCCTATCCAGGCACTTTTAGCTTCACTTCCAGAGCAGGGAGACTGGATTGTGAACTACCAGACACGCGATAATAATGATCTTACAGTAACAGCTGTATTCTTTACTCATAAGACCTGTCTGGAACTCTTACGCATTAACAGTTCTGTCCTTTTTATGGATAGCACGTACAAGACAAATAAATACCGAATGCCTTTATTAGATATTGTCGGATTTACCGCAACCAACCAGACGTTTTATGTTGGATTTGGCTTTATAAGCAATGAGCGAGAAGAATCATACAACTTCATACTGGAGAATCTGAAGCAGATAATGATTCATTTTGATATCAATACTCCAATGACTATCCTCACGGACAAAGATATGGCATTGATCAAAAGTATTGAAATGATATTTGAAATGACAAATCACATGTTATGTCTGTGGCATATTGAAAAGAACATCTTGACAAAGGCAAGGCCAATTTTACGAGATGAGGTTATTCGGATTGAGTATGAAAGTGCTGATTTAGCAATAAAGGATCATCACTTTAGAGAGAAAGTTGATACCGCATGGAAAGCTTTTTTAAGTTTTTTTACGAAGATTGTCAACGCCCCTACAGAGGAAGAAATGTGGGCTGAATGGACATCTTTCCAAGGTAAATATAGTACTGAAATCTGGCGGGACGTCATAAGCTATATTCGAGATGAATGGATAGAGGAAGATACTGCGAGAAGATTCCTGCAATGTTATACAAAGGATTATCTCCACTTTGGCCAGACAGCAACATCACGGAATGAAGAGGCTCACTGGCTCTTAAAAAGAGATCTTCAAACATCAACCAGCAATCTATTAGGGGCAGTTCAATCTTTTGAAAATACCGTGAAATATCAATACCAAAAGATTGTAGAAAAGATTGAAGATAACTGCATTCGAAAACCTATACGGTTTTTGACTCCTCTCTTTCAACTTACTATTGGAAAGATATCTCATTACGCCTTTAACAAAGTTTTTGTGATGATGAATCGCTATTTTCCAGAGGGCCCGGGGAAGGCATCTTTTAACCCAGAGTGCAGTGGGGTAACCAGAAGGACGCTGGGAATACCTTGCATTCATATTATCAAGTAACACCTTGATACCGGAGCTTCATTGGGAATTCATGAATTCCACAGTCAATGGCGGATTTATACTGATGAAGATATTCCTCCAGTTAACCCAAGAGATCTTGTACTCGAGCCAGAAGTTATACGAGTGCGGGGACGACCAGCAGGCTCAATAAATCGGCCAACTGCTTGTTAACCAACTGCTAGTCAACAAATTGCCAGCCTGCCTGCTACCAGCCAGTTAAAAGACAGGTCAACTACCAGAGAGCTGTCAGCCTTCGAGCATGTTCTATCACAGGAAGAGATGGGCCGAGAACATGGCCGCCGAGGACAGCGTGGTCAGCGAGATCAGTGTAGAGGACGTAATCGTGGCCGGAGCCATAGAGATCAGGAACCAGCACCTACTGATACCAGTGAGGTAAAAAGGAATAGCAGTCAGGAGAATAAAAGCCAGGAGAATACTCAGCAGGAAGGTCTCCGGAGAAGCCAGCGAAATGGTCGTAGTTGTCCAGCACCATGGCTGGGAGATTCGCAGACATTGGAGATGATTTAAAATCCGATTAAAACGGCCTGATTGGACAAAAAGGGCCAAAAACATGTATGATGATATTATCTAGAAATACTATTGTTCAAGCAGTATGCTAAAGGCTGATTTTGTATGGGAAGTTGAAAAGATGGCACTCTGCGGCAAAATATCGATTCTCGAAGTCACGTGTTCCTAGGCTAACCCGAAACGGAACAATAAATCACGTGGGGGTGTCGCAGGAACGAAGGGGGTGTCGCTGGATCGCTGCCCAATTTTTATGGGTACGTTCCGAGTGTGCTTTATGGGGTTGGAAAAATGGATTGCCGGGATGAGGGGGGAAGGCCGTTGTTGGGGGATAGATGGAGTTGTATACCTTCCTGCATTTAGCTATATATATACACATACATGGACTGGACTTTGTGATAAGAATCTGTGTGGGAGTGATGTGTAGATTTGAAGTCCATCTTAGGCTTCATGACAAATAGTAGGTATGTATTGTCGTCCAAATCCAGTTCATAATACAAATGAGAAGGATAGAATGAGAGACAAGGTAGAGTGTTGTTACTTAGAAACATGCCGATTGAAGACTTAGAAGGCCCGACACAGGGACCCATTGTCTTCAAGAGTCCATTCATCGCTACCGACGCAATGATTACACCAGAGCATTCCGTCAGGGTCATACTTCTGTTTGATCGATTGGAGTCGGGGGTAGTTCTTCCCAAACAGCGACCACTGCCAGTTGGGCTCGTGCTCGTTGGCCTTTTTACCGTTAGTACATGCAACCAAACAGACTACGTGATAAAGGAAGGTAGGACGCACCTCGTTGAAGTAAGCTCCCGAGTCAGGGGCGAGCTGTCGCAATGCATATCCTCTTCGGAAGGTCATGTCTTCGATCGCCTGGTCAGCCAGATCCTCTGAGACAGTATCGTCCCACGATTGGCTTGTGATGAAGTGAACGGCTGCTTCTCGCCACGCTGGGTTCAACGCATTGTCAACGCTCTTTCGGCTGATAGTCATGGTTCCCGAAATTGATGGGTTTGAGATACCATCCTGCTCATGTTAGCTACCAGGAAACGGGAACTCGTCGAAAAGGATTTTCATACAGTCACATTGTTAGGCGAGGCTGCGGTTTCGAGCACCTGGGCTAGCAGGTCCACATTCTCCAGCGCACGACGAGGAATTAATCTCGATGCCCTAGTACTGCGTGTAGAGCCCGTGTTCCCAGACGTAGGAACAATCTGCATCAGACTATACCATTCCGGCACCCATTGAGCAGTGATACTATGGGTGACTGATGCGTTGGCTGAGTTCAATAGCCCCTGTAGCGGTTCAAGAAGCTTCTTTGCACTGGTTGCATTCGGCTCGTTATACTGCAGAAGGGCCGCAGTCATCGTCTTCGGCGACCCAGACATGGTATAATATCCATGCATTCCTGCATCCTGCAGTTTGGGGAAGTAGGTATGCATCTGTGCCACGAGTCTGTACCAGGACTTGGCCGAAGTTGAGTTCCTAGCAGTCACTTCAACTGAGGAAAACGTTACAGATGGCATTTCGTGGGCTTTCACGGTCAGGCTGGTGACCACACCGAATGTGCCTCCGCCGCCGCCACGGATCGCCCAGAAAAGATCCGAGTTTTGGCATGTGTTGGTTTTGAGGACCTTACCGTCGAGAGTGACGATGGTAGCCTCGATGATGCTGTCTGCTCCCATGCCGTATGTGCCGGTTGCGAGTCCGTGTCCGCCGCCAGTGGCCCATCCGACCACTCCAACATCCTGCGACGGTTAGATACAATACTTGGCTCGAGCACTTGGCTATCGTATGGGCAGGGTACCAACCAGGTTCTCGCCCCCAACGGCCATGGCATTGTGCTTTGCGAGATTGTCGTATAATTCTCCGTCTTGAATCCCGGCACCGATGGTCGCAGCCATGGTAGGTTCCTTATTCTGGCATGATTCTACTATGAATTCATCGTGGAATTCGAAACTCTTCATATGATGCGTCCAGACCCTGCAACTGGCGAGAAAGGTATTTGGTCCAGAGGGATTCTTCACTTACGATAAACTTCCATAAGCAATGCTATAGTCAAAGTCAGTAACCAGCTACTTGATAAGGGCTTAAACTCTCAGGGAAGAGGGTGTATACCTTCGTCCACCACTATGACCTGTGTTCTTCACATTCAACCGCAAATTCCACTTTTTTGCAAATTTCACCGCAGCCTGGACGTGCTGGTTCTCTGTGGCGTTGACCACATATGGTGGGTAATTCCCAATAGAACATCCCTCTTTCCCAGCATCCACGTTGTTAGTGACGCTAGTGCCATTAGGATAAATGGGACTGCATGCATCATCCCACTTGGGATTCCCGGTGCTGACTGGGCTGCTTGAGTGGAAAGGCCAGGTAGTCCAGTTACCACGGACTGCATTGCAAGCTTGGGCATCGTAATTTGGTTCGGAGGGATAGCAGACTGACCCTGCCGGGACAGTGCGAATAAGACGGCCGGAGACTGTCTTGTTCAGAGAAGTCCATTCTGGAGTAGATGGCCAGCACGAATCATTCGGATTCTAGAAGAGCATCAGTAATAACTCTGAAAGCAAAGTGAAGGTGTAACCCACGCATTTGCATTGCGACGAAGTTACCGACGCTGCTTTTCCGAGAATGGACAAGGCCACAAGTAGAGAGAGTTGCATGATGAGCTACACTCACGACTCTGTTGAAATGGTTTGCCTCTTCAATAAACTGCGGACAAGTCCAAATTTTTATATCCATTCCTGGATTTGCTGACTACCCCTGGATCTGTTCACGATCTTCGTGAGTATCCGTTTGCCTGATTCATACTCCCGTATTCGTTCCTGAGTTTCCCGATTAGGTAATCGGGCCGACCTTTTGGAGAAGATCTCCAACGTTTTGCTCCCGTCGTATTCGTAGACCCACCGTTTCCACTGGCACCAAACTTAATTTTTCTCGGATAGTCGGCAGTCATATTGCATTGCCTCCTACCCTGATAGCTAGATACTCTGGTAGTATACCTACTTTCATCACGCTCCAATTTAAACCCTTGCCACAGAGTTCTACTCCGCTTTCAGCACTAAATACGTAAGTATCTATAGATAGGTCTATATGCACCCCACAGACAAATAGTTTCGTCTAGGTAAAGAGTGAAATTACTGGGAGAGAAACCCCCAAAATCCGCCCTCAAACCATGTCCGATCCTTCTCCAGCCCTTCACAACCAAATCTCTACCCACGCGGACAAAATCCTCAACCTATGCTTCAGGTCCCCATCCGGCAACCGAACTTCCCCAGCAGACCAGATGCGTGCCGACATGGATGGCCGTCCGGAAGGCTGTGTCGCAGTGTGTAATGATTGGGCCTTGTGGCGAATTGACGACACTACCATGCCATGAACTGATATCTTATCATCACCAGACCTCCGGGTATCAAGTACCTGCCACTTAAAATGAAGAACGCTGTTTATCACATCAGGAGTGATATAAGGCTCTGGGATGTCTGCTTCTTCCGGCTGCAGATTGTCGTGGCCTTGACTATAATCATAAAAATTGGAGGCACTGGTTGTACTGTTCGGAAGTCCATCACGTGGCGGTACTATTGCACTATTTCTATGTTGGTATGCATCGGTCGCTGTGTCTTGGGAAGGTGTCGCTTGGCGATCATGCTTAGATAGCTCTGTTTGCCTTTGGTTCTCGCACCTGGTGGCATCCACTGCCCCTTGGTTGCAATGATTGGGGTCTTTGGTTGTGGTATGCCGCTGACGGAGAACATAGTCATCTTGCCGTTCTAAATGCTTTGGAGGTGTGTAGGCAAGGTCTTTCACTTGTCGCTTCTGATTTGGCGCGGTAGTAATTTTAGTAAATAAATGGCTAAGTGTTGGAGATGTTGTACATAGGCTGGTGGTCGACCGAATGATCTGAATCGAGTGAGCAGAGCCAGGTAGGTTTTGTATGATGTCTAGGTACCTCTCTGTTATTTAGGTCTAAGTTGCGGTGGGAGGAGAGTACTTTGTCAATCAGCTTAAGCGCCTTGATGATCGTTGATTCTGGGGAAGAGTTTATGGTCTTTATTATGGTGGCGGCGAGTTGAGGACAGGTGTGTCCTGGGGATGGTGTTGGGAGTGAGCACTAGTGTCAACATCCTGGGATGTTGACCGCCGCCTCACGTGAACTACCCTTTGTGCGATGGGTTCAAAACATACTACAGGCCCATCATCCATCAAATGCAATCTCCGAGAGGATCCACCTAGAGAGTATCCATGTCCTTAACCCTGTGGCCGGGTGCAGTATATCAACCGTATGTGACCGCTAGTCACATAGGAGACCTTTCTAGTCCGGACATCGGTATTGATAACTACCGATCCCCGAGGATTATGCAGAGTTTTCTGTTATTTCCATGGTTCAAAAGTTATGTCTCTTCTAACTGCCTTTTTAGGATAGATTGCTTATTATTCTTTATGTATTTAAACCATCGTTTGCAGCTAGATTGAAAGAATCAGACCTTCATCATTCGATATTCCTACGGGTACATTACTAGCAATTACGCCTAGAGAGACGGCCAACATCCTTTTCCTCGGATCTCCCATTTCCTGTTGATCGTGGAAAGAATACGTGAAAAAGCGGAGGATCCAGATTACAAACCTCAAGAACAAAAACGCCGACTTGGTCAAGGAGAATGATAAGCTCCAGACAGAACTTGAATAGGAGGAACATCTCCATCGCGCGTCTGTACGCCGGTTATGAAAGCCCAAGCATCCAGGCCACCAAACAATAACATACGGCCTGCTACTGCAGAAAAAGAAAGATGAAGAGATTGATTCTTGCGAATGGAAAATGATGAGTCCGGAAAACGATTCGTCATCGATTATTATCTGGGTCAAGCCGCTTGCTTTGTCTTGGTTTACCTTGGATATAGGCATGTTAGCTGCGGAGACGAAACCGGGAATTGGTATTGTTCCTTACCTTAATACCCCAGGTTACACAATCCTATTCGGCCTCAAGGTTGTGCTCTAGAAAGGCCAGAAAAACGACCAGTTTGTCTAACTATTCTTCCTATTCTTAAATACCGCGATTACGTTGGAATCCTAACAACGAGTCGGTTCTTCAAAGTCAGAACACAGCGCATGAATCTCTAATCGGGTGGAGAAAATGAAAACGGATGAGTGGGATGTTCTCCTAGGCAGTTAGTCGAAAGGAGCGACTCATGCACTTCAAAGCTTTTGTGTAAGTCAGCATGCAGGAAAACTCATATTGAACTGATACTAACATTGAGATAGGCCGACTACTAATGTCGAACACGCATTTCAGGGCTCCATCCACATCCCATTAGCAACAATTCGAGATACGGGTTCATCTCAACATACAAACCTGCTTTGGTGAGACCACATAGAGAAGCTAGAGTGACCTACTGTCAGCTAGACAACGAAAAAGTAATTTTTTATCTCAGTGTTCTCTCGCAATACTCTGCGATGGAACAGGAGCTCCTAGGTACCGGAAGAGCGCCAGAAAGAAAAGTAGTCTCTTGGAGCCAGTCGTTTTGATCTGCGCGTGGCGTATACCTTGTGGGCTTCACAGTGAGAAATTTGTCGCTGGAAAACTAACTACCGAACAGTCTTGAGAAAAACAAAACCGGACCTGGAATGTGTGTGTAGGTAGGTGTAGCAAGAGCTTCAGAGAAATCCTACGACGTCGGTCGAGAAACAATCCTAATTTCATTGAAAACTTTAACAACTGCTTCTCAAATAAAGGGTCTATCATAAACTGCTCAATCAAATCGCAATGCGCTTTTTAGAGGTATAAATCTTTCAACTCGCGACGATCTACAAAGCTAAGCACGGAGTCCTTTCAATAAAGTAGATCTAAAGACGCAGTCTGCGCCGGCAAAAACGGGCGGCACTTCGGGCCATCTTCGTTTTGCTAGCGACTAGCGACGAAGGACCCGATGTGATGGCCAGCATCGAGTCAATGCCAGGGAGTAACAAGGATGAAATCAATCACAGATGTGAGACAGCTCCTAAGCTCCAGTTCCAAATTTGGCAGCATACTCGTCGTTCAGCTTCTTTTGTCGGTCCCATTCCTTCTTCAATTTCTTGGACTGGCTCTTGGGGACTTCGCTGTCATCCGCCAGCTTGGTCGGGAGTCCGTCCGCATCCCACTCCTTGTACTTAGAGTCGTTTTTGAACAGGTCCTGGGCGGGAAGTTTGGCCTTCTCCCATTTCTCGGCTTCGGCTTTCTCACGGGCAATACGGGCTGTGAGAGTGGTTAGTTGGTGAGCGTCGGTGAAATAAAAGGCAACAAGAACATACCCTTCTCCTTCTGGTTGGCCTTCTCGGCCAGCAAGGCAGTTCGCTCGTTACGGGCCGCAATGAGTTTCGAGGCAGGGACGAACTTGATCAGACTGGGCCGGTCAACCTGGTCATCAAGCTGGACACCAATATCTGTAAGGTCGAAGTCACGGATGCGATCGGAAAGCGCGATAATGGCGGACTTCGTCTTCGGCTCGAGAGCGCCAGATGTAAGGAGGCGGCGGAGCTCGTCACGGAGGCGAGACACTGCGCGGACGTAAGGCATGGCAAGGGTTTCCGCATTTCGCTCGCCATTCTTCTCCAATTCGGAAAATTCGGTTTCAGGGGATTGGTTCAGGAGAGCTTCGACCGAAGGCTCAGATAGGCCAAAGGTTCTGACTTCTCCAAACACGTTGCTGAACACCGCGGCAAAAGGTTGCACGGCAGTCTGGGGGTCGGCATTGGCATTGGCGGTGGCAGCCGACCAGCCGAGACCCTCGTATGGGGGCTGTGCGCCAGCATCGAGACCGAGAATGCCGACGATCTTGGTTACCCACCGACCGACGGTCTCCACCGTGCGCAAGTCATTAGTTTCACCCATGTAGATGTTAGCATCCCGAACAATTCTCGAGATAATTTGCATGGCGGTGGGGGTGTCGAAGGAGTTGCGGAAAGCGGCGTCCAGGTCCGTCTTGGCCTGGTCGAGTTTGACCGTCAGTTCGTTATCGGTCTTATCCGACAAGGACAGAGCTCCGATCCCGTCGGCCGTACGAGCCTTGATGTTCGTGAAGAAGTTCTAATCGGTCAGCATCTTGTCTAGAAAAAAGATCAGTCTCGGGCACCTACATCGAGAGTAGCCTCCCAACCGTCCGCATGCTTCCGCATGTCCGGCGAGATCTCAACACCGTCGTTCCAGCGACCCAGCAGGAAAACGATTCTCATACTACGCGACGTGTACGTCGTCTCTAGGGCAGCGCGAATCGACTGGAAATTCTTGAGCGACTTGCTCATCTTGGCGCCGGAAACGCTCAAATGTCCAATATGCAGGAAGTACTTGACCCACGTGTGTTCACAGGCGCCGCTGCGGTGGAACGCCTCACTCTGAGCCAGCTCATTATCGTGGTGAGGGAAAGCCAGATCAATACCACCGGAGTGGATATCCATCTGCTCGCCAAGCTTATCGGACGCCATGACGGAACACTCAATGTGCCAGCCCGGGCGACCATCGCTCCACGGGCTCTGCCAGTAGGGCTCGCCGGGTTTCGACTTCTTCCACAGGGCAAAGTCACCGGCGCCCCTCTTACCACCCAGCGTCTTGGACAAAGAACCCTCTCCTTCCTCCTGCAAGGCCTTATCGTTCTTACTTTCCGGGCGCAGTCGGGCGTAAGTGTTGCCGTTCTTCTCGAAAGACGTGATGTCGAAGTAAACGGATCCGTCCGACTCATAAGCGTAGCCCTTTTGCACTAGGCGTTCGACGAAAGAGACGATCTGCGGAAGATACTCGGTGACTCGCGTCAAGGTATCCGGCCGAAGAACGTTCAGCGCATCCATGTCTGCCGTGAATTCCTTCTCCATCGATTGTGTAAGATCCGTGAAGATAGTCTGGTCGTTGATGTCGATGGTCTCCTTGTATAGGGAGTCAAGGTAAGGCAGAAGGATCTCCTCCGCGCCTTCAAACACCTTGCCCTCCTTGAGTCCCTGCGCCGCAGCATCCATGTTGTTGATGTGCATTTTGAGCTTGGCCTCCCCATCGCCCGGCTTGCCCTCTCCGGTCAACGTGCCGCCGGCCAGAACTTGTCCGTAAGCCGCATCCCTGCGAGTCTGATAGTTTGTCTCGTCGACGGGGTCGTCCGAGGGTTGTAGGAGGGGGAGGTTTCCTGTCGCATAAACACGGAACGCTTCGAGGCCGAGCTTGTGGCTTTCTTGGGGGGTGTAGGGTTTCTTTTTCTCGAGGTCGAATAGTCGCTTTCTGCGGGCCTTGATGATGATCTACACCGAAGGAGATCTTAGTCAGAGGTGTATAAACACGACAGTCGCAAAACGTACCTTATCATCAATGTCGGTGATGTTCATGACAAAGTTGACGTTGTATCCAAAGTAATGCATCATGATGCGACGAATAATATCCGTGGAGACATAATTGCGCGCGTGTCCCAGGTGGCCGATGTCGTAGACGGTCGGTCCACAGGCATACCAAGAGACCTTGCCCTCCTCCCTAGGCACAAAGGGCACTGGCCCGCCGGGCTTCAGCGAGTTGTGAACCACGACGGAGGCCATGATGGTGGAATGCGAAAAGGCTCGTGGGAAGGGGGACCGAAGCGGGCGGGGTTTCCAGGAAAAAAGCCTCAGGTTCGCAAAGGGTCGCATTCAATCGAGGCCGCGGGGTGAGTCAATCCAGAGAATGTACACAGACAACCGGGGATTTGATAATCCCTTCCGTTGGGCGTTGGATGGAGGGGCAAAGCAGCACACTCGAGGGAAGCGCAATTGTGGCCGTGGGTGGCTTCATGGTACGGTGGTAGACCGCCTTCCTTTTACGACTTGAGCAAGTGGCAGAAACCCAGCGGCGGAGACGGCAGGCGGTGTGGAACTGGTGGAATTTCTGTTGTTGGCAACAGCCTTACTCATTTATCATGTTTGATTCTCCTCTCTTTGTGGTTTCTGATATCAAACTCAATTTAAGAGGGGCAAGAATCGTTAGATTGTTCAGGACATATCCATGTAAGCGTTTGATGACTGAAAGAGATTCCAATTGATAATAACTCCCGAGAATCCTGTACTTCGGCGTTCTTATCCAATCAGATGCAAGGCTTCACTCTGGATACGATGACTCAGGCAACACTTTCTATCGCCATATAAAACCTACTCATTCAACACCTGCCTCCATCGCCCGTAGTGCGCAATTAATATTCCATTCATTGACATAAAGACTGTGAAAATGTCGGCGGCACGACCTCGAGGCCCTATCGTCTCCTTCCCCCCGGCATTGCTCCCATCCCCAAAAACATCTCTTACAGGCCGAACCATTCTGCTCGAGAAGCTCGAGCTCAAGCACGCCGATGATCTATTCAAGCTTGTCGGTGGAAACGAAACATCCAGAACGTCACTGTGGGACTACATGGGCGACGGCCCCTACACCGACTCGAACGTTTTCCGTGATGCCATCGGCGGAAAGTCAGCATCGACGGATCCTTTCTTTTTCGCCGTTATCGACAAACGCGATACCCAGCCAACCTATGGCAAGCCTATCGGATTCCTCTCTCTGATGCGTATCACGCCGAACCAGCTGGGCATTGAGATTGGCAATGTGCTGTTTTCGTCTATCCTTCAACGCACAACCGGGGCCACGGAGGCAATGTATCTCCTGGCAAAACATGCCTTCCAGGATCTGGGATATCGACGATTGGAATGGAAATGTAATTCTCTGAATGAGCCGTCGAGGAAAGCGGCATTGCGACTCGGGTTCACGTATGAGGGAACCTTTCGGCAGCACATGATCGTCAAAAGCCGCAGTCGGGATACGGCGTGGTTTTCGATGTTAAAGGATGAGTGGGAGGGAGGAATAAGCCTAGCTATGGAGAAATGGCTAGCGATGGAGAACTTCCACGAAGATGGAAGTCAGAAACGCAATTTACAGGATTTTAGAGCGGACCCTGATGACAAGAGGGTTTGATAGACGCAATATCAACACGGAGGACTCTACGGGTATCCTGTCTCTTAAAGACTCGATTGTTAATCACCTAGTATGATTCTTTCGTTGCAATCAATCAGGCAGCTTTGCATAGAAGAATCATTTTCTTTTTTGAATCAATAACAATGGTGTAGATATCTAGATTCACTCAACACCGTTTCAATTAATATCCTCCTCACACGATAGTCTTAGTCCTTATAGCGGCAAGCATTCTCGTTCTTCGCGGGGCCCCATTGGCATCAAAGTCATGTTTGTACTCTATTTTTAACGTGTTCTTTAACTTTTTCGAAGAATAAGCGGACACTATGAGCCGTGAAACTTGGAGATCGTCGACCTTTGTGTAGTTAGGCGACATCGTTGTCTCGGGGTCATCAAGGCCCCTTGAGAACGGCCACTCGGTAGTGTTTGACTGACTCCAGGTCATAGGCATGCCCGGTGTCCACTTCTTCTCCGGTTTGGTCTTCAGGAACCTTTTCGTGTCTCGCACACAGTTACTGAAGACGTTTTTCCATTCTTGTAAGCCGAATGGATGACAAGTGATCGCCTTCAGGTTCTTGTCTTTGACCGGAGCAATATTTGGCTCCCCTTGTGTGAAGTTCGTATAATTCTCGGTGGTAGCTTCTGCAAGATCTTCGGTCGCAGCCATGGCTGGACTAGAGTCTCGAGATGTGTCCAGTGCGCATCAGGAGGAGGCAGAGCCAAACCCCGAAATCCCCATATGTGGTTTCGCCAACGAGGGGGTGGTTTTCCAATATCACAATCGTCGAAATTGCAAACGTAGCTGCGCAAACGGAAGAACCAAGCGTTAGCCTGCCTATTGAAGCCGCATCAATTAAGTCAGCATTTACATTTTGCCTGTCTCTTCGTCCTAGGTAAGATCTTTCAGGCCTGGAAAGCTAATTGAAACCCTCGAGTGACTGATGGGCCTAGAATGGGGCTATATTAGACGGCGGCTTTGGCTCCAGAGTTATTGAATAACTCACATGTATGCGTTTTTGAACTCCTGACGAACCCGCTCATGATCTTCCGATGACATGGACCAAAAGAAGGATTTTCTCGGTCGGCCTTCTACTCTAGAGTCAAGACAGACACCGGGAGCTCGATTGAGAGCCATACAAAGGATGTAACCCCCAGGCACAAGCCCCTCGTTATCTTGAGTGACCTGTCCGGAGTGAAGAAGCGTCGGGATATTTTCATTGTTAGCAGCAGTGAGTCGTCGAAGACATTCCCACTCGGTCCGTGCTCTGAAAGAAAGCTTGTCTGAGACCTGCTCAGCTCGGTGGCTGCTTGAGTCAAACTCGGTTCCCTTGCTGGGAATTTGCATATAAACTCGCATTAGAGCTTGCTGTGCAGGATTGTCACGGTTGGAGCAGTTGAAACTGGCGATCGCGTAGGAGGCGCCGACGCCGCTGAGAAACCCATCGTGGGTGAGCTGGTTAACATCCTCCTTGACCTTCTCTGCCAGGACCCAGGTTGTCGGGGCAGGAGTATCGAAGGTGATTTGTCGTCCGATGAAGCTGCTGTCAAAGTAGTTTCTTCCAGACATTTTGGGTTTTGTTCGCTTCTCGGGAAGTTGGAAATGCGAGACGATGTATATCACTGCGTGTCACTATGAGATCACCATGGCGGGGCATTTACGTGTGAAAACCAAAAGCTCATAATAAATAGCCCTGTTGTATAGATTGTCTCGCAGAAACATCTCCAGCTCGTGTGCAGTCCACCAGAGTTTAGGCTTATCGTAAAACCCGATCTTGCGCTGTATTGCCACCGTGCGTGATGACTTTTGCAATCTGTAGATCAGAACGTAGGGTGTAGAGAGGCGGTCTGGATTGGTCATTCGGATCAATTGCATTTCTGGCAATAGGCCAGATTTCCGGTATCATACTCCAGATTTGGGGTCCGATTCGCCCTTGGTTTAAGTTGTATCATGCTGTCCCGTATTTCATCGCAAAGCGTAATATAGGTTGGCATTAGTTTAGCCCAATCATTGGTTCCAAACTCAGCAAACTGGTTGTTGCCCATCTCGTAAACAAGAGGTTACCGAAGACGAGAGGGATGAAGGTGTAGAAGTAGAAGAAGAGAGAATAAAAGATGTGAAAGTCGCCCCGCTTCGCCGTTAGAGGCAACTTGCGCACTCCTTCCAGGTGCCATTTCCTGGCTACTTACAGCAGCCGGGGGAAGTTCATCACCAGCCGCACGCAGAAAATGGATTGGCCATGTGGCCGAACTCCATCCGATGACGGATATTGTTTCCTGTGTTGTTCCTCGGTTCCTCGGTGCAGGGCTTCCTTTGGCCTCCTGGCCGAGATACCACATACACTGTCGCACAGACGGGTAACCATCGCTAGCGAGGCAGGGAGAATGCCTTAGCAGATGCTATAATGCAGCTTCCAATTGCCCCCGGCGGTACAATGCTGGAAAAAGCCTGAAAGCCCGTCCCGCGTACCGATTGTCGTACGTGTCTGGTTCCTGCACAACTGTCGGCTGGAGATCGTCTGATTGTACGTCGAAATAAAGCCGTACCGGCGATTGAGGTCCTTCAGGTACATGGCTAGATGGCCTATGAAGTTTGGTCAGCCGTGGCCTGAAATTAATCACACGATTTTATGGAAACTTACCTAGGACTTTTCTCGGAACGTCCGTCACCAACCCGTGGGCTGGGACCCAGAGAGTTTTCATTTCGAACATCAGTAATCCCGCCCCGTTCATGATGGCCACGTCTGGCACCTTTGAATATGGCCTTGCCCATATTCTGGCTGAATCGCCCTTGGACATCAGTCTCATCTCCGCAAATGACTTTTTCGTCGCTGATATCGTTTGGGCCTGGATTCTGTGCATGGTGGCCTATGATTGCCGTAATTTGGTTCCAGTTGTGGGCCTAGAATGCCCCGATGACTCTAGCGTTGAAGCCATTCCAGGGACGCAAGGTCCCTACGAACTTTCTTTCGTAGATGACTTTTGGTAAGCGACTTTCCCAAGCCGAGGCTCTCGAACGCCCTTTAGACAAGGATCTAGCCACGTTGGGCGTTGAAATCAAGTACTTTAAAATGATGCACTGCTAGCTATTCTTATCTATCAATCCTCTAAGATACTGTCCCAAGGAATTCTACAGCCAACCCAAACAAGAAATGAGCACATGGCACTCAATGCGATACATACCGGAATGCACGCGCCCTTCCTATCACGGGCGGAAACAACCGCCTCGGTATCCTTCCGAGCCTATATTCTATTCTGGTTTTGGATCGGCGACAACCTGTCAGCACTCAGCAGTCAGCACGTTACATTCCAGCCCTCCAGCTAAAGCCCGGATCGGCGAGTCTGCACTACGCCAGGGGACCATCCCGGTTCATCTTGATTTCTGTACTATTCTCGGACCATCGGAAACGGACCCCCCAGGGGGACTCCGTAGCTATGATCCTCTGCACGAGTCAGCGGCGGAACTTTTTCATCGTCCGACAGCTGTGGCGTGAAAAGTGATTTACCAGGCCAATGGTACGATGGATCCCCTGGCCCGGTCAGAACCCTCATTCTCGAATCCCCACATTTATTCAAACTTGAGACGGTCCAGTCTTGGCCGACGCACTTGGCCCCATTGCTAATCCCACTGCAGGTGAGATGTGAGTTGACTACGATAAGGTTGATTTCGTTAGATATAGTTTGACGGTCTATGTGAAGTTTATACACTTGAGATCATGCGAATAAAGTCCATCTGTTCTCGAAATATTTCCATCTCATGTCCTGAATCGAAATCGGTCACCGTGGCTGAAACATGAACAGATCACCCTTTGGGGTCCAACGGCAATTTGGGGCCGAAAGTCCACCAAGGACTAGGGCGTCACCTTCTCAAACTCTGGGGGCCACAACTGAAGGGGTCATGTTCACGACACTTCGGGGATTCGGGGTTCCCGAAGGAATACGCTGGAGGTTGATCTTCTATACGGAGGAGGTACGAGCAAAGCTGGTTTATAAACACCGTCCACTGCGCTGAACCTACTATTCTTCTAACTTGTAGTTGTGTGTACCAACCGTTTGTCTTTCATTAACCACACCTACGATGCAGTTTCTCCTGGCTATTGCCGCCCTGCTGGCAGGCTCCGACATCATTTCGGTCGCGGAGGCCAAAAACGTCTTTGCTCATTACATGGTGCGTGAACAAGTACTCCGAATCAACCCTCCCGTTGCACCTAATTAACAATTAATCCGAACGATACAGATCGGCGAGACCACCCCCGACCACGCCAAGCAAGACGTCGAAGATGCCAAATCCGTCGGCTTCGACGCCTTCGCCATGAACGTGGGCGACCCGACCGCCGAATGGGCCCAGAACTGCATCAAGGCTCTCTTCGACGGTGCCGAGGGAACCGACTTCAACCTGTTCTTCAGCTTCGACATGTACCAGCACTCAAAGCTGCAGGATCACATCGACCTGTTCAACAAGTACTCCGATCATCCGAATTACATGCGGGCTGGCTCCGATAGTAACCCGGTTATTTCGTCGTTTGGTGGATCCAGCGAGGCGGATGCTTGGTCTTCGTTCAAGCAGAACTCGGATATCTACCTGATCCCGAACTTGGATGACCAGGAGTCTGGATCGGGTGATTCTTCCAAGTACTATACGGACCCAGAAGGGACCCTGTCGCAGTTCAACGACTTCGTGGATGGCTACTTTAGCTGGGAGACCGCTTGGCCTATCTCGACCGATGGGCCGGTGAACGTCAGCTTCGAGGGCGATCAGAAGGTGATGGAGTATGCTCACGGATCGAGCAAGGGCTACATGATGCGTAAGATTACCTTTTCGAAATCTAGTCAAACTGATACTGACCGAACCAGCGCTCTCTCCCATCCAGTACAAGAACACCGGCGACGGCCACTGGTACCGAATCGGCGAGGTCAACCTGCCCCAGCGCATGAGCCAGATCCTGGACCTGAAGCCGGACTTCACCGAGTTCATCACCTGGGTAAGTCATCCTAACCCTCTCACCATGCGTTTAATTTATTAACGAAAGGAAAATAGAACGACGGCGGCGAAAGCCACTACATCGGAAACCTCTGGTCGGAGAGCTACACCACGGTCCCGGAGATCGTCGAATACGCCAACACCGACAAATGGCCTCACTTTGCCTGGCAGCCCCTGGTCACCTCCTTCATCAACGCCTTCAAAGAGGGTAAATCGGCCGGCGAGATGGAGACTGGGTCTGAATCGCCCATCGGCGCCATGTGGTACCGCGGCATGACCAAGAACTGCGACAACCAGCCTGCCAACGCCGATGCGGCGATCGACTCCGTTAACTATGCCGTTGTGCTTCCTCCGCTCTGGGAGGGCATTAAGATCCGGGTCTCTAGCGGTGGTAACGTCCTATCGACCACCCCTGCGTCCCCTGGGCTGAACTATGCGGCCGTGGAGGGTCTAGCGGCCGGTCAGCAGAAGATTGAGGTTCTTGGAAAGGATGAGTCGGTCATGTTCAGCGCGACGAGCGGTTCGGATGTGACTGATGGGGGCAAGTGCAACTTCAACTTCAACGTTGTCAAGTTGTCGAAGGAATAGAGCTGGTTGTTTCTCTGTGAAAGCACCCGGTTTGACTCGTGATTCCTGGCACCTTGCAGGCTCCCAGACACATGTCGACTACATTCGCTACTCTGCATTCTTTTGCTTTCATTTTGTATTCTAAATCATATAAATAGAGGTTATTATCACTAGAGCTTCTTCCGCCTCAATACCCGTTTCCTTGGGCTAGAAGCCAACCTAACATTGTGAGTTCAAATACGATCGACCTTCTCGGTGCAACGGTTCAGCACTCTACAGTAGTTATAGATCCCGGCTGACTCCAATACCTCCCTTCCTCTTTGTTGATGGTAAATCAACCAATACGAGCTACTCCAACTCCCTCCGGACCCCGAGCCCGCAGTGTTGGGCAGAGAGAGACTACCTGGATGCTTATGCTTCCGGCACGATGAAACTCTACTGTCGCATGGCGAATGGGAAGTTCGATTATCAGACTGCGGTGGATGTTATTCGGAGAGTGTTTCCGGAGTTGTCAGGGAAGGTGCCTGTTGGGACGCCCGGGTGGCGACGGAGACGTATACGCCGGATGGGAGGAAGGTGAAGGGGGTGTTGAAGTTGGAGTATCGGAGTTTGGAGACTACGATGGTGGATACGGTGAGGTGGTTGATTGACAATGGACATGTTTAGGTATTGGGGGGGAACTGATATGCGTTGGAATATGGGTAGTCGCTAGTAAAATGCATTTGTTCCTCGGCAAGGACATGCTTCCGGATACTAAGAGTCATCTCACACATTCGCCCATCTAAAACACCGTCTCCCAAACTCCCAACACCTCTTCACTCTCCCCCCATCACCACCACGACTACTCACCCTCCCCTCCTCAACACCAACCCTCCACCCCCTCAACAAAACCATAAACCCCGCCGCCGCCACATACATCAACCCCGTAAAAAGCTGCGTCCCCAGATAACTCCCCGTCCCCTTAAAGATCTCCAATGCAATCGGCTCGCTAACCGTACACGGCACCACAATCGCCAACCACAACAAATTTAACCCCGACGCGACCCCCTTCAACCCGACAACCTCCGCGACCAGGGGCGCAATCGTCGCCCAAAACGACCCCGCCACCAGCCCCTCGCCGATAGCAAAGAACATTAACACGCCGTAGCTGTGCGCGTTCGTCCAGATCGCGAGCGGGAGGATCCCCGCCACGAAGGTGAGGATAGCGGCCATGTTGACGCGGCCGGTCGTGTCGCTGAAGTAACCCGCTAGGGGGCGGCCGACGGCTTGGCCGAGATTGAAGATTGCGCTGGCAAGCGACGCCTGGGTCGAGGAGAGGCCGATTTCGGTGGCGTAGTTGGCCAGGGAGAAGATGAGGACGAAGTACCCGAGCATGGTGAAGGCGCTGAAGCCCAGGAGGAGTAGGTATTCGGGCTTTTGGAGCAAGGCGATGGTGAAGACCGGTGGATCTGGGGTCGTAGAGTTTACAGCACTGGCACTGCGGTCTTTGATGAGCAGCGTGCAGCTCGTGTTAACCACGAAGGCGAGGATGGCGAGAATACGGAACGCGGTGTCTAGACCGAGATTGCGGATCATTGCCGATGCGGAGAGAGCGTAGATGAGGCCGCCTAGACCCGCGCCGGAAAGCGAGATGCCGCTGGCGAGTGATCGTTTAGTGGTGAACCACTGCGGGACGACAGCGGCGGTGGGGATGAAGAGGAGTCCGAGGCCCATGCCGAATAGGACGCCTTGCGTGAGGAAGAGATGCCAGGTGTGTGAGGCGAAGCTGGCGCAGATCAAACTGGCGGTTTCGAAGACGACACCGCAGAACATCGTTGGCCGGATGCCGACTTTGCGAACGGCCAGCGTGGCGATGGGAGAGGTCAGGAAGAGGAATGTAAGACTGAGGGATCCTACAAAGGCGTATTCGAGTGCTGTGGCGCCTGGGAAAACGTCGTTATCAAGGTAATATGCCAGGAAGACGGCGTAGGCGGAGTTGAAGCCCCATGAATGGGCGTTGATCACGGCGGCGGCCACGGTGCACACCCAGCCATAACCACCGTCTGGAGGTTCGTCTGTGTTTGGTGATGTTGATAGTTCATGGTCAGGTTTGGCAGGAGATGTACCCTCTGGAGGAGCCGTATTCTTCGCCATTTTAGAGTGAATTGTGTCATTCTCCGCAAGCAAGGGGTCTTCATTTTATATTATACGATGCTTTTTTATCAAGAAAAAAAAAAAAAAAAAAAAAAAAAAAAGCATCGGCCGAACCAGAAAGTCTTCATCTCTCGCCAACACAAAAGTGGGACTTCGGCGTTTGACTGACTCCCAGAGCATCAAATACAACTTTGAGCTACTGTACCTGAGCCCAAGTGGGAACACCGAGAGTAAATTTCTCCAATAACCATTGGTCTTCATGATTTCGGCGTTCGATTTCGGCGTCTGTCAGATCTCTGTGGGCCCGTCGCGAAGGACTGCCGAGGGGTGGATGTCAAGTTTCCGCCCTTGTTCGTGAACACACCAATTCGATGTCGGGGTTGGGGTTCTAGAATTCCAGAAGAAATTACGTGACGGGAGCCAGAGTGTTGGTTATGATCGACCTGCAAATGGGATATCAACTGTACCGAGTAAACCCTTCGGCTGAGATTGTCCTCATTCTCTCGGCACGGTCCAGTGTAGTCCAGATTCCCCATGAACGTCGTTGAAGAAACACAAATCTCAGTCTCTTGATAAACGTGGCCATCCTATCTTCACTGCGTTGATCGTGTAGATGTGAAGGCGTTTAGGCCTCTTCCCGCAAGCCAAAGATACTCGGCCTTTGACCGAACGCCGAAGCCGACGAACCCGGTGTGGAACATTCCCCGAAGTACCACTAGGAAATTGTTAGCCAGCTGGATAGCAAAAACAGGTGGGCTCAATAGCCTATAATCAGTCAAGAACTTTACCCCGGAGTATGTCTCGCCCTTCTTTCCGACAGGTCTTTTTCCACATTGGACTCAAAGCTCATGTTCTCATGCTGCAGAGGCCGTTGATGAAAATTGACTCCGATTGGCAGTGAAGATCCATGGAGATCAAATACCCAATATTGCCTGACGAATCAATCAGTCTTATCGCGTAGACTAGACAAACAAGATACGCGATTAGGTCCGACCGTCAGATCGCTATTCAGTTGAGCGGAAATCCAACGCGCGAGCTAGGCTCAGATTCAATGTCGACGCGAATTCGATGAGAGGAAAATCTGCATTTTTCGAGTCCATGTCACCGAAGTACCCATATGCACTTGATTCTCTCGAAAAACAAACACCCAACCATCTCAGTATTAGGTAGGGTTGGATGTTGACGCTCCACAGATGCAGATTTATGGTCAAGACGCGCGACCGAAATACTGCCTGAGGCCAACACGGAAGATCCTCGGAGACATTCCGGGTGATTGACACAGTCTAACCGGAATAGGATAGTACACCGACCCTCCGACCGGCAGGACACGAAGCCCCTTCCCGATACTCCCCGCGCTGCTCTCGGGTTGCCGGTGGCAGGTTGATTTTCTGGGATCGGAGGGATTGGGATAAAATAGTGTTAAATAGTTTCAATTAAGCTATATGTTCTTAGCTAGTTTTTTAGGCATTTCAGATTTCCTCATGGGGTATGACGTGTTTTCAATGCGCGGTTTCCAACAGTCCTATGGAGATACGGATTAAGAAGCGGATTCCTGCGTTGAACCAGGATAATCAATCAACCAGGTAAGAATCGGAACATTCGGAACTTCAGTCCAGCTCTACAATGATCCCTTCTCGATAAACTACGTAAACCGCAGACCCAATAACATATTCGTCACTGCATCCGACAAATTGGTATACTCGGTGGAATCCAAAATATATACATCAACAAAATCCGGCCCTAAACCGTATGCACCAACCTAGCACATCTCCTCAAACCGTCTCAGATCCATCTCCTTCTCCAACAGAGGAATAACATAAGGATCGAAAGTCTTCCAGTAAGGGTTCTCAAGGTGGTACTTCTGCGAGCCCTCGTTCAGGTAACGCTCAACGATACAGAAGTCCTGCTTATCGTGAACGGACTGCATCACGAACCAAGACAAAGTCTCCTTGTCTTTGGAGTAGACGCCGGAGGCTTCGATGAGCTTGGCGTGCAGCTTGGAGATGGACTCCTCGTCGGGCTTGGCCCGCATGTCTGTAGAGCACACGAATCCGTTAGCAAGGATATTCAATTATTGTTGGGGAAGAGGGATGAGGAGGAGGTCACGTACGAACGACGATTGTGTAGACCATTTTGAATGAATTGAGGGGTAGTTGGAGGATGAGGGGCATGATCGTACGGGTGGTCCTGGATCTTATATATGGAACGGTGGGGCTGGAGCGTTAGGGCTCGCCCGGTGAGGATGAGATGTGGGTTCCGCGGCTTGGTGGTGATGTAACCGGGAGGCTTTGCTGGTGATCAACCGGGGGTTGGTTGAATTTGTTAAATAAACTTAATTAGACTCTGAGTGCTGGATAAGTTGCTCGATTGGAGTAGAAATCCATGTGGTTTCTATGGGGACGAAGGTTAAATCAAACAGACTATCTGGGCAATGCGTAGATGGTATAGCTACTATAGGTCATACCATTTATAGACAAGACGCTTTGAATTAGTTCTGGCTTTCAATTAAGATTGACAGATTGAATGACTAGAATCAGAACACACCCTATTAAAAATGTTCTCCACCCACATAATTCGTTGTTCAGCGCCGTATATAGTAAGGCGACAAACTACAAGTCAGAAAGGTTGATGACTCGTTCTGTACCACATGACCGAAAACATCGGATTGAGATGTCTTTTAGAACACTGAAAGGCCCTCGATGCGACGCTCGAATATCGATCTTTCGAGAATGCGAACATCGACATTCCCCGTATGAAGCCAGGCGGTGGGCTGCAACGGCACCGATAGGGGCTGAGGGTTCTTTCTTGACGTGCTTGCTTCGTAGAGTGGGGTAAGTATTGAGTGTCTCAATATGGTATATCAAGAGACGTCAGAGTCAATTCCGGGCGTAGAAATGTTATGTGCTATGTTCGTGCGCTTGATCAACACGCCCCGGAAAGTGAAATAAGTAGAAGTGTAGTACAGCAACGCGGCCCAAACCATGCCTCGGACAGAAAGAAGTTTTAATGTGGACCGGATCAAAGTATTTATAATACACATCGTGCCAGGCTGTACATATTGCTAGATAACCAGCGATCATTGTTGATTTAGAGCAACCTGTATATAGAAAGGTGGGAGAGATAATGACCTAGGCCATATATTGGATTGTTTGCTATGTTAGGCTTCCAAATACATCCCCGCGCTTTGATCTGAACTAGGAAGTTTTTGTCATCTTCCTGCTTTGAGTTTTGCCTTCAGTTACACTGTCAAGGAGTTCTGAAGCACAGCAATATCGCTTGTGTTTCAGGTGCTCGAGATGGTTCCGAGACGGCTGGATAGGCTCCGCCGAAGGATTAAAAAATACATGGATGATTAGATTTAGAACGAGAGGACTTTTCAGAAAGTTTTCGTTCTTTCTTTTTTCTTGTGTTTCTTTCTAAGACGTTCCTCTTCGCTAAAATGAAGAAAATTAATTTACATGAAGTCTAGATTATGACAGCCCTAAGCCACCGAATAGACGGGGAACAAAGGAAGGCAAAAGGGGAAGAACGAGAGGAAGAAAGAAGAGAACAGGGAATAGGGAAACAGAAAGACAACGCAAGGTAGACATAAGGACGACGAGGAATACTCATACATCGGGTCAAGCGAACTCGCGCACATCTAACGGACCGCTTTTGTTTTCCGATTCCTCTCCCTCAGTTTGTGCGTCTTCCACGAGCTGCTGACTGACACCTTCTTTGAGAAAGACTTGTTGTCGCTTATACATGCGCCAGAAGACAACGCTGCCGTGGACCTGAGCCGCCGAAAAAGCGGTATGAAGTAAGGGCGTGGCTATTTTGAAGGCAATCTGCCAACGATCCCAGAGACAGCCGAACAGAAACATCGTCACGACGGTCTCGCATAAGGTACCAATCGCGGTGGTTAAACAGGAATAGAAAAAGACACGACTGAGAAATTGATGCCGGTGAGGGTAAACTCGATAGAGGATGATGGCGAGGTGAGGAAAGAATTCGGAGATGATATCGAAGACACCTGCGCGACCGGTGAATTAGCTCTGTTGTGCTGTACAGTGACGTGAAAAAGAGAGACGTACCCCAAATAAGACAAAGCATGAATTCGATGCCCGCGTCGGGCTCACGCACCCGATCCAGACCGATCGCAATGGCGGCCTGGCCGATCACAATTGTTCCGAGGTGGTGCAAGACGGCAATGGGTGACAGCTTAATCCGATAAAGAAGCTCAAAGATGTACATTCCAATGAGCATCTGGGCAGCGACAATCAAAATATCACCCAGCTTCACTGGCGACCCACGCACATACGGGGTGTGGAATGAGGATTGGCCGATAATGACGGATATGAAGGGATATGCCGCGATAATGAGAATGATGATCTTCATGGTCCCGGCGATGTGGTGGTTGATGAAGCCCCGCTGGTTCTCCAGACTGAGCTTCGTGTAGGTCGTGCCATAGAGGCGACGGATCAGAAAGGCCTCTAGCAGGTAGAAGCGTACCGCAAAAAGAATTACGAGAATGATGGAGATAATCAATGCTGAGAAAGGGGCCAATTTGGAGACCGCGTTGAGGGGAGCGTTCTCCGCCGGGACACCGTAGTGGTGAAGGTTCAGGGTGCCCATTATCAGGCCATACGCAGGAGGTCTAGAGGATTGTTTTCGTGTTTTCCCTAGAGACCTGGAAGCAACGAGAAACGGGACGAGAGCCATGAGATGATGGGTGAGGAAATGATAGCGTAATAAGGGGCGAGGTACCGGTAGAAATGGCACGAGGCACTGGCAAATGGAGTCTCGCTAAGAATTGCCTTCATGTGCAGCATCGCCCTTCAGCTCGGGGCCCGCAGGCACACGGTGCCTCCTGCCTGAAAGGTTTCACGGCCAATCTCGAATCCGGCAGCCTAGAAAGGGCCCCTCTGGTAAGGCAACCGCTCTTCTAGAAGTGGGGAGGCCCGACAGAGAGAAGCGATCAAGCCTTCAGGGGATGAGCTTAGCTATAGAACTTGTCCAGTCGGGTTTTTAGCGGACTTGATTGGCGGGGGGATATTCCTAGTTTCTTTGTCGGATTTGTGGACCCTGAAGGCTTAGCACTCGCTGGTACTAATAGTATGTACTTTCAATGTATACTCCATACGGAAGACTCCGTGCGGCAATTCAGCCGCTAGGCAGCATCGATTCTTTGGAACAATGATTTGGGTTTGATTACTCATGTTATCTATACGAGAACTCTACATGTGCTAGTTCAAAAGTAGGAGTTGATTTTTATACAGCGTGATTTACTTCATTTACGAAGCCCAGTTGACTGCAAATTTACTTACCATCCATCCCGAGTGTAGCTTGATTGGTTCACAGTGCGTAGCATTAATGTTGAGTAATCCTGGGGCCAGATTGTTATCAGGTAATTCTTCTACCTAATGCCCTGGCTTTGAACAGTTCCGGGTTGAAAGACATATATTCTTTTAGAAGAGGCGCCTGCACTATCAGTCTGATTGCCTCGCGTTCTCCAAGTATCAGCAACAAATTGCGAATCACGAGATATCCTTTTACAAATGGCAGTATGTAACTGAGACAACTGCCAGGAGAATTGAAAATTTGGTGGATATAAACATTTATAAACATTTGGCCAGGATCTGACAGAAATTGCAGAAAGTGGACTATATTATGCATCAACTGCACTAACTAACTAATTAACTAGTTATCCCTGCTGAGTCACCCATGTCAATTTGTGCATCTTCATAAAACCATCCAGGCTGCCCCAGAACTCTTTCCACAACAATACCTCTCCTCCCATCGCTCTCGTTTAACTGATTCATCCAAAGGACCCTCAGAAATATGAAGACAAATGCTGTATCGCTAGGACCTACTAAATTCCCATCTCAAGGTAGTAAGTTCACTTCTGTTCCCATGGTTTGATTTATCTCACGGTCACGCTTCTCTGTCTACCGTGGCTGCAGAAGATTGGTGCCAACTTTTGCACTGACTGTTAATTGCGCCCGCAGTAAATCGAGTCTCCGTGAACAACCTGATAGCGTTATCCCCTCCTTCAGCGGTCCTCACGTCATTCTTCAAGTGAAATATGCGGGGTGATCAATCCCCGCGGGCGCTAATGGCGGCATGGTTCTCTAGAATCTACTTGCAGACGCAAGGTTCGTTAACTTCGCTGCACTACGTTCGACATCTCTCTGACGATTAGGAAAACTACTAGGCAAAGTCTCGGTTAAATGGATGCAGGAACTTGCAGCCGGACAAACACCAGGAAACCGTGCAACAGTTGCATAAGAGCATTGAACCCACCAAATTGTCCACCAACCAACCCACTACAAATGGCAAATCATTTCCTGATGCAGGATTCCTGGTTTCTGGCAGGCGGGGAACCCTACAAGTGGTATCACTAGCCATCTAGGTGACCTTGCAAGATCTCGGCGAGAGGGGACCTACAAATACCCTCACCCTTGACAAACCTGCCGAGTTGTCATTTACGGTCATCCCCAGGACACAGAACTTGATCAGCATGCAGATCCTCAGTATCAGCTCCCTTGCAGCGGTGCTACTCGCATCGTCCGTTAAAGCCTCATTGGACATAGTAAGACCTTCCTGCATCGGGTTCGCTCTCGACTTACAAATTCCAGGTTTCGGGGGCTACCTGGACAGCAGCTGGAACGGATCAGCATATTCAAGCCCATGGCGGAGGTACGCCTTTGCAAGTCTGGACCTACTCTTCTCTGTACTGATCAGATCAGGGATCATCGAGGTTGACGGGACCTATTATTGGGTCGGAGAAAACAAGCTCGACGGAACATATTTCCAGTCGGTGAATTGCTATTCGAGCAAGGTGAGAACTCACCCCTTACACGTGTATTCTGCTCGGACTGATATGACTAGGACTTGATTCAATGGGAGTTCGTGAACGAGCTTCTTTCCGTTCAGGAATCGGGCGATCTCGGACCGAAGAGGGTTGTCGAGAGACCAAAGGTCATATATAATGATGACACCAAGCAATATGTCATGTGGATGCACATCGATTCGAGCGATTACTCCGATGCACGGGCTGGAGTCGCAACAGGCTCCAGCGTTTGTGGGGATTATACTTACCAGTACGCTTGACAGGCCGGCGCAGCTGTGAAATGGGGCTAATGTGCTGCAGTAACTCCACGCGACCTCTCGGATTTGTTTCCAGGGACATGGGTCTTTTCAAAGGTTAGACCGGCACTCATGTCATTGGTGACGTTGCACTAATTGTTTGCAGATACTAATGGCACTGCCTATCTCCTGACAGAAGACGTAAGTGAGGAATCTGAGGTCAAAGATGGGTCTAACTTTACCAGAGAAACAATGGGCTGCGGATCGATCGTCTTTCGTCTGACTATTTGACCGTTGAGTCGCCGGTCCATCTTTTTGAGACTTATGAATCCCCGGCTATCTACAAGAGCGGAGATACTTATTTCATGTTTGGGTCGCAGTTGACTGGTAAGTTTGGGTTTACCTCGACATTAAGCAAGGTGCTAACAGCGTGATAGGATGGAGTAGGACTTCCGAAATACTCGAAACGAAAGCGAGTGTATTAACGTGATTTTAGATGCGAATGACAACCGGTATACAACCGCAACTAGTCTCTCCGGGGTAGGAATTCCCCACGCAATGGAACTTAGCGCAAAGAGCTGACCTTTCTAGCCCTGGTCCAAGTGGACAAATTTTGCTCCTGAAGGGTCCAAAACCTTTACATCGCAGACTACATTTATTCTAGAAAAGGATGGCGTTGTTATGTATGCCTACACCCTCACACACTAACTTCTTCCGCTGACTTCTCAGTTATATGGGCGACCGTTGGGTCCCGAGTAACCTGGCTTCCTCGACTTATGTATGGATGCCGTTGACCATCTCGGGAACCAAGGCAACACTGGTAAGACACTCCATTCCTTCTCTTAAGCTATATCCTAACGATAAGTTTTGCAGAATGAAGCAGCGGCATGGACATTTACCAATGGAGGTTGGGAAACAGCCAAACCGGTCGCCACACTGCCTGCCATCTCGGACGACACTACACTCGGCGGCTCCGCCCGTTCCGTGGCCGACAAGAGAGTAGGATATCTCGGTGGACCTGACAACGGAACCCTGACCTTCAACAAGGTCTCCGTATCTGGGAGCGGCAAGCACACGGTGCGGATTTCATATCGCAACGGCGACGGCTCACAGAGGTATTGTGCTGTTGTCGTGAATGATAAATCATACTCGGTGGCCTTCAGCTCTACCGGGACTTCTCTAGGGACGAGCGTGTTGTATGCGGAGTTTGCCAATGGACGTGAGAATGAGATCCGGTTTGAGGGACTAAATGAAAAATACTGTGAGTGATTCTAGTCGGTCGCATGGTGTTGGGTTGTGAATTGGACTAATAAGACGTTTTAGGTCCTGATATTCAGGAGTTGGTCATTTCCTAGCTCGAACTAGGTAGACAGCTGGAGTTACACGACTAAACACCATGCCTTGATTTGAGTTGTGATGTCGAGCTACGTTTCATGTGCCCTTAAATCTGGGATATGCGGTGATACTTAAATCATAGGAACTGTTACTCGGTCCGAGTCGAAGTGCCACGAGTAAACAAATATGTAAATGATCGCAAGACGAAGACAACTCCATGTGTGATCGTACTTTTGACCTCAATCCTTGTTCAATCCCCATAAATCCCTTGATGTCATTGGCCCCGGAAGTGCCCCCTTTCCTTCTGGTAGGACTTTGACGCCATGCACGGGGACCTGCAGGAGGATTGCCAAAAGTGAAGAGCTTACCTTGCAAGCTGACGTTATGACAAACAAACGAATGAGACCCAAACGGTATGCCATCACCTCGTCTGAAAAATCCTCTTCCCTGACTGCTCTCCCTTAATCACTTTCTTGCTCCCTCTTGTCGCTTCTCCCTCAGAGCAAATCTCTCAAAAATGTCCTCCCCAGCAGGAGAATACCGCATCCACAGCCTCAACTCCCGCTCCGACCTCCTTCGCGCCCTCGAACGCCACCAAGACACCCTCAAACAGCCGTGGCCCGCTTTCTTCCACGGCAGCCCAACCCTCACAACCTACCTTCCGCGCTTAATCGACTACACAGGCCTCCTCCGCTACCAATATGTGATGGTCTGGCAGGACCACACAGGCCAAGAGACGCTCGTCGCGCACGCCCGCTCCGTCCCGTTCTACTGGCCCGAACTAGCCGATTTTCATCGCCGCCAGCCAGACACCATACCTTCCCGTTCCCCTTCCTTAGCAGGAGAAGACGGTCAGCGGGTCCTGGAGAGCCTTCCGGACGGCGGCTACGAAACCATCCTCTCGCGCGCCGTGGAGCAGTTCTTCGTCCGACAGGGTCTCCCTGCTATGTCGCCTCCTTTGACGCACGATCAGGTTCGGGACATGGCCGTTCGGCGACGATGCGAGGCACCGAATGCGCTGGCGGCTGTGGGGATAGTGGTTTATCCGGACTGGAGGGGCCAGGGGATCGTGGGGCGAATGGTGCAGTATATGAGGGGCGTTGCTGGGAAGGATGGGTTGGGTGTGTTGGTCACGCCTTTGCGACCGGCAGGGAAGGCGCTTTTTCCGACGGTCGAGATGCAGAAGTATCTGGGTTGGAGGAAGGAGATGGGGCCGAAGACGGTGGATGAGTCTTTATCGTTCTCCATGTCGACCGGTTCAGCGTCTGTGGATGATGGGATACGTGCACTGTTTGATCGGGTGTTGAGGAAGCATGTTTCTTTGGGTGGGAGGGTGGTCAAGGTCGCGAGGAATAGTATTTCGGTGACGCGGGATATTGGGGCGTGGGAGGGTTGGACGAGATTGGATTTGCAGGAGTTGGTGGAGTCAGAGACTGAAAATGGGGAGATCTGTGTTCCTGGCGCCTTGGTTCCTGTCAAATACCATCCGAAAGATAAGCGACTTGTCTATCGTGAGCCTCACGTCTGGGTGTATCATACCGTGACTACACCCAGCTAAACTTTGAAATTGATTGAGGAGCAAATAATACATTCTTCGATGTAGTGCATTCTTCGATGTAGTCTTGTTTGGTGGGAGAACTGTGCTGACTGGCTCAGGGGTTTGATATTTTAGCAAATGTGTTGTGGAATGATGATTCTAGTTGGGCACGGTGTCTCTGCCTTGGGTAGGTTGATAGAGGGAGAGAATTAGAACGAGAGATTAGGATGCTTTCCTTTGACGTGAAAAAGTCATGGCTTCAGGTTCACAAGTTCAAGAAGTGACATTGAATACATTTTGCAGATTCCCCTGAGAGAAACACGGTAAGAAGTACATAGTGAGATCCTTGACCAGCTCCCTAGATCCAACTCATCCTGATGGAAAAACAAAAAGGGAAAAAAAAAATAGAAATTAAAAAATAAAAAATTGCAACTTTGCTCAGGACCAGTACGATTATCCCAACTAAAACCCCCCAAACACACTTTCTTCATGAGACGTAATAGACAACAAAAACAAGAGTGTAGAAGCCCAACCATCCTCACTGGTTCTCTTCCACCTTCTCTCGAGCAAGCTCCAGTTGAAAAAGATCCATTTCAAAGATCGCCTCCTCCACGTCTTCTCTAGCACGAAGACGCTCGATTCTAGCGATGTGGGCATTGCGAGTAGCCTGGATCATAGCATCATACCAATCGTCGGCAGTGGCATCCTGATCGACACGAGACGCGAGGCGGAGGCCTGGTTTGTAATCTCCGTAAATGGCCCTGGCTCTTGGGGATCTGGATCGAATGCGACGTGGGGACGCTGGAAGGATAGAGCGCTGACGACTTCTGTTGCTGCGGTCTGAAGAGGGCGCTAGAAGAGGGGGGTGCCATCCGCAGGTTCTCTTGGGCTGAGGCGGCTTCGTGTCCTCATCGTCGGAGGAGATGTCGCGCTTGACGGTCACGGGCGCTGGGGCTGGTGCCGGTACAGCATGCTGGGACTCGGTTTCAAGGTGCGAGGAGTGGTGATCGGATGAAGAGGACAATTGGATAGGAGTTTCGGGTGTCGCAATGGTGGTTGCAGCTCTGGTGTGCGCGGGAGAAAACCTGAAGGCCCTTGGAGTCGCGCCCAGCGTGCTTAAAGGTCGCGCAGGTCTGGGGCTGATTCTTGGGACACGAGGCGTGGACTGGAGAATGAGTGAGGAGCCGTCTTTCTCGGCCACTGGTTGATCGGATGGCAGCGTCATTGTGTGGCTGTCTGGGTAGACCTTGCAGAGTAGACGAAATATGAAGATGGAAAAAAGTACGGTTGCGGTGGAGGAGGGAAGAGACAGATGAAGGAGAAGAGGAAAAGAAAACAAAGAGAAGATCGGACGAGGGAAGAAACAAGGACCGAGATTCACTAGCTCGATATTCACTGATCGTTGGGACTCAAAGGTGGCTCTTCCATTCGTTCTCATCTGAGGAATAGAATGCTAGATAGCTAGGCCATACTTTGGCTACATGACTATATTGTCCTTTCATAGTGTTTGTGATGTTTAAGCGCGCTTCTTAAGAGCAATATCGCTCCCGTCAAAGAGTGCACATAATCTTGTATTTTCCTTTTGCTTCATAGCTTCTGATAGGCTCAAATTGGTCTTTCTCGGAGATCCCCGGTTCTCTACAAGTGATCATAGCTATATGAGACCCTCTTGGTGAGACGATCAGTCTCTCTCCAATCCAGGATTGAAGCAGGCCTTCGTGTTTGCACCAGCCTCCAAGGATGGCCGACAGTCTCCCACGTGGAGGAATCTCGTGTCTTCCCTTGGAGCTGTACGAGCTAATTGCGTTACACTGTGCGTTGGAGTGCAGACTGACTGGATTTCGGCCGCCCATTGCAAAACAGCTAAAACGCCTTCGCCTAGTGAATAAGAGGCTTCATCATGCCGCAACTCCTCTTCTGTTTCGCCGTGTGAAAACACAAGTAGGAGACTTTTTCAACAACCCGCTTATAGTTCTTAAGAAGATTGCCGGTAGCGACTTCGCACCGTTCGTTCGGAAGCTTATTCTAGGTGCTAGCAGGGTTGAGGAGAAAGATCTCCGCCAATATGTTGGGAAATTGGATAAAACGTTATCATTTTGCTTTGATCGATTCAAGAACTTGGATTATGTTCTACTAGAGTGCCCTCGGACTTACGGGTTCTCCTATGTAGGATTTTGGATCCAGATGGAAACCATTGGTGGAATCTTGGTCAGAACGCTCAGACATCATCCACTGCGAAGACTGAAGGATCTTAGAATCCAATGTTTCTCCATTCCTTGCAAAGAAAACGTACTGAAATCACTTATCCCGGTCATGCCAACTATTGAAAGCCTCAGCGTTGGCCTTGACGGGGATTTTGAAAGGTCGGTGGAGACGGGTCTATCATGCGCGTTGAAACATGCGAAGCTTATCAACATGAAAACTGGTTTGATTAAAACAAAATGATCTATTGAAACTCAGATTTCCTATAAATATCAGTGTCATCCATGAAGTATGTCAGAGCTTTCTGAACCCGGTCATACTGAATACATATTCCACGAACAATAGGCCGGTCCCAGCTTGATCTAAAAAGAGCCCTAACGTGTAGGTCAAGTCGTAACCGCCAGATATCCCGGCACAGACCTTGCTCGGATATTCTTTGTAGCAAAAAATATGATATCTCCCTCAAAAGCTATTCCTATTCTCCGCAGGAACAAAACGTACTTTTGGGTATCTGCAAGGTTTGCGGTGTAGACTTGACCATTCCATGGCGAGATTCCCCCGCGTCCTGCCAAAAGACTTTTTGGTTTGACAGGTTAACACACCGACCATAACGACGCTGGTTCCTCAGCCTGCTGTCCATTTTCTTCTCCGAGTATCTTCACTCCACCAGGCCGCACGCACTCCCATACGAAAGGGGTGCATGGCAGTTGGATCTCCGAAACTATTCAAGTAGGAGTACGAGGGTTCGATTCCATGTATGCGGCGCCTGGTGGCGATTCACACCTCCACGATGCTCCTTATAGATTTTTACCAAACAAATTAAGCATAAGATCCTCCTGAAATCAAAAACAATTTTTGCCGTATCTTCACTCAATCCATTTCCTACGACCTGTCCACCTTATTATATTCCCCCAACACCTTGACTTGAATCCGATTCAACCCAGGCTTCGTCTGTCCAATGAACTTATCCCTCACCATCTCCAAATTCCGTTCTGTCGTATCATAGAGAGTCATCTCGAATTTTCTCACCAGTGTCCCCAGAACCAAATACATCCACACCCAGGTCATACTATTCCAAATTAGCTTTGGTTCGGAACAACAGAGATCTGTGATAGCACTTACTTCGGACCCAGACAGCCCAAGGTACCCTTTGAAAATGGGACGAGATAACTCTCTAGCCGGCGCAACTCATCTGGCTCCAGGAGCCAGCGCTCGGGGCGGAAGCTCGATGGGTCTGGAAAGATCTTTGGATCACGCAGGATGAAGAAGGTCGACATGCTCACGGGTGTCTAATACGTCGGTTAGCCAAGATGGAACGATTCGAAGGAAATTTAAATATACCCCGCGCGGAATCTCCCATTCGTGGAATTGCAGGTCCTCATCCGGTGCAATACGAGGCAGTCGTGTAGTGACAATGGATGACAACCGAAGACCCTCTTTCAACACGGCAGTCTGGTAGTCTGTTAGCCATACTAGTTGACGGCAGTCGCATCACCAGTGACTTACAAAGTACGGCAACGTCTCCAAGGCCGCCAGACCGGGCGACATCGACGCATCTTCCCAAGCAGCGCACAGCTCACCGCGAACTCTTTCATGGACATCCGGATGACGCAGAATGTGGAATAAAGTAATAGCCAAAGCCTGCGACGGCGCATCGGTACCAGCAATCATCAAGAAAATTGCGTCATCAGCCAATCGAGTGAACTCTTTCTCCTCCTCAGGTACCTTCTCGTGTTCCAAAATCGCAGGATAAATTGCTTTGGCCGCCTTCTCGCTGCTTACCATACCACGTTCATGTATTGCGTTACGAACCATTTGTTTGACATCCTGATCGTGTCATCAGCTTTTAACCAATAGAACCTAGACAGGTAAGGAAAGCACACGTACCGTTTCCATTTGAATAACCTCGTAGAAGCATGGATTAATGCTTCCCGCCACCCTAGGGATGGCATGAGCCAGCTTGCAAAGCCACGGCATGTGTCTTGCGACCTGAACAAGCTCAAAGCTCGAGTTCACCTTTTTCTTCCAAACCGCATCCAGCTCTGCCCGATCCAGTGAATGAAACCCGTTCCGCTGCCCAAAAGCATGCTGCGAGATGGTGTCACTCGCAAAGCACAGAAACGCGGCATGAAGCTCCAAGGACCCGTGTGTGGATTCCGCCTGGCGAAAGTGGTGAGACAAAGCTTGAATATTGGCCTGGATGACCGGCTCCAGATCCAAGATTGCTCTTCTTGTGAAGAATTGGCCCAAGACGCTTCTACGGACGCGGTGAAGGGTATGTCCCTCCGTTGAGAAGATCGACTGAGGCCATCCGAGGTAGGAGAACCAGGCATCTTTATTCCGCTTGCTCGTCGGGCCCGAGTACAGCGTGTTATAATAATCTGGGTCTTGCACGTGAAGCTCCGATGGTTTGATCCGCACTATAGGTCCGTATTGCTGATGAAGACGCTCAATCTGCCAGACGAACTGACCATCCTGAACTATGTCATAGTATGTTTCATAGAGCCCCGTCACGGCGGCCAATCGAGGTCCGGGGAACTTGGCAAGTGGGCTAAGGTAGAGGCGATAAAAGGCAAGTCCGACAAGAGAGAAGACGGCAAATGAGACTGAAGAACATATATACACCCATATCATGGGGTCTATGCCCTCAACGTCGGGCCGCTTCAGCGACGACAACCAAGGTTGCAAAATTATCATGCCCGACTTCATCTTGTCTGAGGAGTCTGTGTGTCAGGATGGTGCTGCCCAGTTGGAGACACGAGGAGAGATATCCAGCTTTTAAAAGTTAATTTTCTCTCCGTAGATCACGAGCTCATTCCCCATAGATATCGGTGTGTTACACGGAGAATAAGAGGGGTCTCCAATGCGGTAGGAGTGAGAGATCATCCGCAAGGGATTCAAACGACATATTGTCAGCTGGAAAGCGTGAAGCCATTCCAGAAGGTGGACCCAGTGCTTATCAGATGTTCAATTGTATGCAATAACGGTTTCTCAATACAACATAAGCCCCATTAGGTAGGGCACAGCAGGATAAACGCGCCTCACACCCATATAGCGGATGATCGGCGTTAGACATACCAAACCAGTGTCATGTTTGCCTACTAGGGACTTTGACATTTGTAGTTGTTTGCAGAAAATTACTATTTCTTGACCCATGCACTTTCTCCATTATACTAATCCAGGATCCGCGCATACAGGGGGTTATGTTCAAATTTAGCGGCTATTGGCAGAATTCTTCAATTCTTCTCTGCTAGTTACGTCATTTTGAAGCAGGAGAGGGGGTTTTTGCAACATCGCCTTCATTCCAATCCCTTATCCCATACAACCACGCCTCGCTTGTCCTTGTGTATAGCCGGGCGGATATATGCACTAATTAGTCTTCGTTAAGAAGGGTTGACCCTTTTTAGTCCAGCGGTTAAACTGCGATATTGCCACACACCCCACGTGACCAAAATAATTAGTCAACCACCAATCCCTCCACAGTAACTACATAAGTAAACCGGTATATCTCTGAGGTCTTACTGGTAAGTAGGTGGAATACTACAGATATTCCATACTATACCTAAATCAATTGGAATTGCCTATTCTGGGTAAAAGAGGCTTTATTCCAATCCTCTATAAAAAACACTTCCAATAGTTACATTCGACAAAATCTCAATTGAGTGATACCTAAGGCACTCAAAGTTAGTGTAGGCCACTCCTAATTATTTCGGAGTGGAATTGGAATCAAACACCCCTGATGTCAAGACATTTGACATTTTGAAGAATTATCAGTTCCACCCCTATTGCTTAGTCGACCGCCGATAAATGCGCCAAAAACGCCGTGGCATTTATTGCTTTTTTCGAGCCCGAACTCGACAATTGAAATCGGATGAATCTCACAATTATTCGTTGCCCCGCGAACTATGGATGCTTACTCATTTCCATTTTTGGAATGGACATTGTCACAAACAAAAAGTCAAGATGTCATACCGAATCGAAACGGGAAACAGACCATCCGATGCAGTTAGGAAGTAGAGTTAGATTAGTGGTGAGTTGCTAAGCGTTATATGTCAACAATAAACTTCATGCAAATCAACACTGTAAAGGTATATATGGGTCGACGGGCGGTTATACATATTAGGTTGTGCGCCGCACTGGGAGAGATTTTTGGCAGTTTATTCTCATCTTGATAGAGATCCAGTCCGAGTTCTCAAGCCCTCTGCACGACTTAACTCTCTCATTTACCTTGAACAATGCCGTCCAGCGATACTTCCAGGAGTTCTCCAGGGTGGACAACTGTTGATCCTGAAGAAATCCAAGGGGGGTTGGACGATAAATGGCCTCACGATGCTCCTCCTCTCATCGCCATTGTCGGCATGGGAGTACGACTGCCAGGTGGTGTTTCTTCCCCAGAAGACTTCTGGCAATTGATGATTGACAAGAAATGCGCGTCTGTGCCTGTTCCTGCTGGACGGTATAACGTGGAGGCCTTCTACGGAACTCCAGGCGTGAACATGCAATCAGTGATTTCCCAAAAAGGATACTTTCTTGAAGGCGACTACCTGGGAAAGGTCGATACCTCGTTCTTCCAGCATAATCGGTACGAGCATGGGTTCCAAGATCCCCAGCAGATGCTGCTATCAGAAGTGGTTTGGGAGTGTATGGAGAGCGGTGGGCAAGTCAATTGGCAAGGGACGGAAATCGGATGCTTTGTGGGCACGTTTGGAGAGGACTGGCTCGATCTTACAGCAAAGGACACCCAAAATCTCAACCCCCTCTACATTGTTGGATCCGGTGATTATGCGGCATCGAACAGGGTATCATTCGAATATGACTTGAAAGGCCCGAGCATGACTTGTCGAACTGCCTGTTCATCCTCTCTCGTGGCGCTTCACGAGGCCTGTCAAGCAATTACCCTTGGCGATTGTCCTTCCGCCATCGTCGGAGGATCCAGTCTCATTTTCACACCGACAATGACAATCAACATGTCTCGGGCTGGGGCTCTATCCCCAGATGGGATCTGCAAGACATTCGATGCGGACGCTAATGGGTACGCCAGAGCGGAAGGCGTCTGCGCGCTTTATATCAAGAAACTAGACGATGCCATTCGTGACAAAGACCCGGTCCGCGGGGTCATTAGAGCAGTTGCGACCAACTTTGATGGCCGAACAAATCATATCACGGTCCCGTCGGCGGTCGGACAAGAGATTCTGATCCGGAAAGCCTACCGAAAAGCACACATCGCCAATCTTGCAGAGACGGCATTTGTAGAATGCCACGGCACAGCTACGCGGGTGGGCGATGTCGTCGAGACCACTGCCGTGGCGAATGCCTTTGAACGCAATCCATTGATTATTGGAGGGGTATGCCTGTGACCAATTGAATAACCCCCGGGTCGCTAATGTATACTTTTGCAGGTAAAACCTAATATTGGTCACACAGAGGGCGCAGCAGGCCTGGCAGGCTTGATCAAAGCAGTGCTTGCCTTGGAGCACAGACAAATCCCTCCCAATGTCAATCTTTCAACGCCAAACCCAAACAGTACACATTTCCTCGGCTAATAACTCGATATTGGGCCATCACTAATGCGCTTTAAGTTTTATTCAAGGAGGCAGGTTTGACGGTACCTTTGGATGTCCTCCCTTGGCCAGTAGACCGGAAAGAACGCGTCAGTATCAACTGCTTCGGGGTCGGTGGCACCAATGCCCATGTAGGTCCTTCCTTTCTCTTTGAAGCTATACTCATACTCACCAAAATAGGTCATTGTCGATTCAGCGGCATCCGTGATGTCTTCTATGTCCATGGAGTCGCTAAAAATTAGCAGCAACGTCCCAAAACTACTCCTATTATCGGCTAGCAGTCCCCAATCCCTTGATGAGCGAGCGAAGGGCATCCAGGAATACCTTGCGCAGCATCCCGAAGCATTCTCTGATTTAGCCTATACGCTCAGTGCAAAGCGAGAGCACCTCCGTCACCGGGCATTCGCAGTCACCGATGGAACTGTTTCTCTTGAGGCCAGCGACTTCACGAAAGCCGACAACAAAAAGTCTGGAACTAAAATCGCAATATTCGCTTTCCCGGGCCAGGGAGCTCAGTGGGCTGGAATGGGGACTGAATTAATGGATAGCTTTGCGTCCTTCAGGAAGGACATGGAGCACATGGATCGGGTTCTTCAGAGCTTGTCAAATGCCCCCGCATGGCGGATTCAAGGTATGACCAGTAACCTTGTGGATGTTTTTTGTTTCCACTAACTGATGCATTCGAAAATTGAAGAGGAGTTGCTTAAAACAGGAGAAAACAGTGGCATCAACCGACCCGAAATAGCACAGCCACTGTGCACCGCAGTTCAAATTGGTTTGGTGAACATCCTCAGAAGCTGGAACATTACCCCCGACAAAGTCATAGGTCATTCCAGTGGAGAGTTTGCAGCAGCTTACGCAGCTAATGCCTTATCTGTGGAGACGGCAATCATATTAGCCTATACCCGCGGTGTAGTCGCTAACATGGCACCAGAAGGGAGCATGCTTGCGGTGGCGCTCGGCCGAGCCAATGTCAGCGAATATTTGGACAACGACATAGTGTTGGCGTGCGAGAATAGTCCGAATAGCGTAACTCTTGCAGGGAACCGTGGTCAGCTAGAGCAGGTAGCGTCTCGGATCCAGAGCGAAAAGCCGGATACCCTGTTGAAAATCTTGCCTGTGGAACGAGCATACCACTCTGGTGAGATTCCATCCTCATGCCGTCAGTGTCGATGTTAACCGGTCACCAGGACATATGGCTTCCGTGGGTTCCAAATATGAAGAACTCACCCGACCCCATCTGGTTAATGATAAAGTCTCAATGATTCCAATGTACTCAACAGTATCCGGTGGAGTGACCACCAGTCCTGGAGAGCTTGACGCGGCGTATTGGCGCCGTAGTCTGGAATCCCCTGTCTTATTCTCAACTGCTTTCCGAGATTTGGTCACGTCGACACAAAACAAGCATCATGTTGTAATAGAAATTGGTTCAAACTCAGCACTCCGTGGGCCGATCCAACAAATTCTGCGAGATACAAACACCAGCTTCACATACTGTTCGACCATGAGAAGTAATGAGAGTAATATTACTCGGGTCTTTTCTGTTGCTGGAACCGCTTATGTCAATCATTTGCCAGTTGACCTGATCGCTGTCAATGAAGGCCATCAGGGCCAAACACTCACCGATCTTCCTCCCTATCCGTGGCAGCGTGAAGACATTCCCTGGGCAGAGACACGCATCAGCAAACAATGGCGGTTGCGCCAATTTCCCCGCCACGAACTGCTCGGGGTGCGATGTTTGGAATCCAACGACTTCGAGCCGGCATGGAGAAATATTCTGAAGGGCGAGGAAGTTCCCTGGATCAATGACCATCGCATGATGGGTCTGGTCATATTCCTAGCTGTGGGATATGTAGCCCTGATATCGGAAGCTATCCGACAGATATCCGGTTCAACTGACTGCACCCTCGAGCAACTTCAACTTATGGAGGCCCTTGTCCGAGATGAGGAAGAAATCGAAATCATGACAACATTGCGAAAAGCGACAATGAATGCAACGATGGACTCGGACTGGTATGAGTTTACAGTGTGCTCTTACACTGGCCAAGGCTGGACAAAGCACTGTTCCGGGAAGGTGAGAGCGGGCACGGATCAGCCACTTCCGTCAAACACTATTCCAGAGCCTTTCGAGCGAGATATTACATCGCACAATTTCTATCGCAGATGTGAGAAGAAAGGCCTTGAGTACGGGACTCATTTCGAGGGACTGCATGATATCAGCGTCAGTCCGCTGAAAAATGCAGCACGTGGACGAGTAGAGGACCATCGTGATCTTCACGACAGTTATTATGCCATACATCCGGCGATCGTAGATCAGTGTCTTCAAGTCGTGCTTGCAGCCAGTGACAAAGGTGTGTCGCACTATCCTGACAAGGCAGGCATGCCATTGTACATCGACCGGGTTTACCTTGCCCCTGGGAGCAGCTCGATGCTAGTTGAGGCGGAGACGACCGATTCAACCAAGGAGGATCTAAGTTGCTATTTCAAGGCGGTTTCTGAGTCAACGGGAAAAGTTGTTTTGGAAGTGAAGGGATTGCGCTTGTTGCCCGTACCAGAAGCAGCCCAAGAAGCCAAAGGATCGAAGTTTGCAACTCATGTTGAGTGGAAGCCGGATATTAGATTTCTGCCGGGAAATCAGCAAGTGCCGTCGGCCACTTTCTTAAATCAACAGAAAACTGAAATCTTTGCCATGGCAGGGTTTCTCGTTGTATTCGAGATGATTGAAGCCTTAACGCCTCATGAACATCTTCCTGCACACCTAGCCAAGTACAGAGCGCTAGTTATGGACGCAGGCAAGAAGGTCGTTCAGGGTCAGTATGACCATGTTCCTGGAGTTATGGAAATCAAAGAGATGAGCAGAGAGCAGCGGAAGGCGCTGTTCAAGCCCTTGCAAGACCAATTCCCGGACCCGAGAGTTGAACGATTCTATAGGGACGCCTGGACGTACGCAAGTGAACATTCGAATCAACTTATAGAAGGGGCCATCTTTGAAGACACGTCACTTTTGGAGACGATCAAGGGCATTGTTGAATGGGGCCTTGGGCTATACGACTGGAGCACTTTCTTTGGTCCTCTATCTCACACGAATCCAAGTATGCGCATCTTAGAAATTGGAGCAGGGGCAGGTTCAGCAACGGCGGCCATCTTGAATGCATTGACTACCGAGCGGGACGACCGTCTTTTCAGTCAGTTCACGGTAACCGACGTGCTACCTGGGCTTGTCAGGCAATTGAAACAGCGTTTTAAAAACGTTCCGAAAATGGAGCACAAGACTCTAGATATCTCGAAGAGTCCGACAGAGCAAGGGTTCGCAGAAGACAGCTTTGACTTGGTTGTTGTCTGCAATGTTCTGCATGAAACACCTATTCTTGGTCAATCACTCGCACACATCCGCTCTTTACTTGCTCCTGGGGGTCGGCTGCTTTTGTACGAGCCCTGCTCCGAGATTCCACACTTCGATGTAGTCATGGGTATCCTTCCTGGGTGGTGGTTAGGTGCTGGTGACAACCGTTGTGATAAGCCTTACGTTCCGGTGGAACGTTGGCAACAGGAGTTATGCAAGGCAGGCTTCTCGGGACTTGATGGATATCAATATAATGCACCCGCACCGCTCCACTGGCAGGCAATGATGCTATCAACAAATCCAGCGGTCGATGACCCGCGCTCATCCATCAACCTGCTTTGCACGACAGAGATTAAGTCCAACCCTTGGACACAAAGCCTGGAGCGCCACCTGTCCTCCGAGGGATATGAAGTGCACTGGTGCATCTGGGGGAAAGAATTTCCAACAGAAAATGTGATCGCACTGCTGGATGTTGAAAGCCCATTCCTGCACGATATGTCCCAGTCCACATATAGTGCAGTGCAAAGCTGGATGCCGTCGGTGAAACTTCTCCTTTGGGTGACCCATTCAACGCAGATGGAATCCAAAGATCCTAGATTCAGTCTCATTCTAGGTCTCGCTCGCACATTGCGGTGTGAATTGAATGTCGACATTGGCACTTGTGAGATCGACTCATTTAACGAGGCCGCACTTCCCATAGTAACGCAAGCTTTCAAGGAGCTTGGTACGTCGATTACAGGGCAAGGGTCTCGTGACTATGAGTTCATCTCGCATAGAGGTGTGGGCCACACTGGTCGTGCAGCCGTTGCCAAGATTACAGACCATCTCCAAGCCACAGACCAGCTAGATGTCCATCAGTTAGACATTCAAACGATCGGTGACTTGAGCTCGCTCGGATGGAAACCTGTTCCTACAGAGGCTGTCGGCCCACACGACGTGGAAGTCAAGGCCAGCTATATGGCGCTAAACTTCAAAGACCTTATGATGTGTCTGGGTATCGTTGAACGGGCCAAAACAATGGACTTCGGGTTTGAGGCCAGTGGTATTATCACTCGCGTAGGGTCGGAGGTGAGAACTATGCAAGTCGGTGATCGAGTAACCTTGTTCCACCCGCAGCCGATGAGAACTCGAGCTGTTTTTCCTGCTGAGCAAGTACTCCCCGTTCCAAATGAGCTCACGCTCGCAGAGGCTGCAGCCGTTCCAAGCGCTTATGCAACTGCTATCTGTACACTGGTCGGAATCGGAAAGCTACAGAAGGGCCAGTCTGTCTTAATTCATTCCGCGTGTGGAGGAGTCGGTCTAGCGGCAGTGCATGTCTGCCAGAGCCTCGGCGCCGAGGTATATCAAATCATTCCACTGTTGTGTTATATGATCTAATGAATAAACAGGTATTTGCCACTGTTGGTAGCCAGGAAAAGATTGAGTACCTTATCAAGAGATTCGGAATTCCACGGTCGCACATCCTCGACTCACACAGTGTTTCGTTTCTGACGGGCATCATGAGGGAAACCAATGGCAAGGGCGTCGATTTGGTGCTCAATTCCTTAGCTGGTGAACTACTCCGTGCATCATGGAAATGTGTCGCTCAGTTCGGCAAAATGCTTGAGCTTGGAAAAAGAGATATGCTCGGCCATGGCATGCTTGATCTCAATGGGTTCCAGGGGTGTCGTTCATTCTGTGGTTTCGACTTGTATAGTGTGGCCTATGACGATGTCGAAACCGGAAGATGGTATGCCCTGCAACGTGATTGTCTTTTGGGGTCTTCCACAAACTAACACACCTTCAACAGGGCCCTTAACTTGGGTACTAAGCTCTTTAGCGACACAGATTACCGCCCTCCGCAGACAATTTTCAAAGTGGATCAGTTAGAAACTGCCATGCGACAAATGCAAAAGGGACAACACATTGGAAAGTTCGTCATTGACATGCCTGATGACGAGAGAGAGCTTCCATTGCTTCCAGCGCAGCCGAGGTTTGCATTCTCTCCCAAGTCTTCATATTTACTGGTTGGTGGTTTGAGAGGCATTGGTCGGTCCGTTGTTCGGTGGATGGTGGAGTATGGGGCCCGTCACTTTGTATTCCTCTCGCGATCGGCTGGATCCCACAAAGAAGATCAATTATTTGCTCAGGAGCTAGAGATCCAGGGATGCCGCGTGAAGATGGTCGCTGGAAGTGTGGCGGATGCGGACACCGTTGGGTGCACGATTCGAGAAAATGTACGCCCAATCGCCGGCGTGATCCAGATGTCAGCTGTTCTGAAGGTAATCATCGAAGTAACCCTTGGCCTCGAGGGGTTGCAAATTGCTAACACATTATCCAGGACCAATTATTCGACAAGATGACATATGAGGACTGGACCACGAGCTTGGCAACCAAAGTCCAGGGAACGTGGAATCTTCACCATGCTCTGCTGGGACAGTCCCTAGACTTTTTCATTGTCTTCAGTTCCCTAGCTAGTATGATTGGAAACCCAGGACAGGCTAACTATGCCGCTGCAAATTCGTTCTTGGACGGATTCGTACAGTATCGCCGAGGGCTAGACTTACCCGCCTCGCTGGTCAGCCTGGGCCCTGTCGACGAAATGGGTCTCATGGCGAACAAGCCAGAGCTCCTGAATAAAGCCCGCCAAACATTCCGCCACATTATGGGGGAAGAAGATGTGCTGAAGGCGTTCCAGGTAGCTCTACTCTCAGCGAAAGATGGCCCGTTGTCAACACGCCCTGGAGTGGTGGTCTCCGGGTTTTCTCCTACCGTCCTTACCAGTGATCCATGGCTGCAACATGATGCGCGATTTTCCATTCTTTCCGCCGCAGGAACAGACGCGTCAACCGCTGGGGGACTCGACGAAGAACAACTGCGGCAGAAACTCGCGTCTCTTAGAGACAATCCGGGACCCCTGAAAGATGGCACACGTGAGACTTGGATCATCGAAAATCTTGGCGAGCAGATCGCATCACATAACATTAACAGGCAATCCGAGGAGACAAGTGTAGACTACTATGCTAGTCTCGACGTGGATTCTCTGATGAGTCTGCAGATCAAACATTGGCTGCGCCGCAAGGTAGAGGTGGAGCTTTCGCTTGGGGACATTATCAAGGCCAGAACGGTGGGGAATATTGCAAAATTGGTTACAGAGAATCTCCGTGCAAGATACGGGGTGAAAGATGAAGGAGGTGCCACAACTTAGGGTGTCTGTAGATGATAGAAAGCCCAGAGTGGGGAACAAATGGAAGATCTTGGCAAAGACCCTTCGGACGCGACCGGGACGCGCTCACCATATCACGTGGTATATTATCTGCTCGCGTTTACCGCTCTGGCCGTCGAAATGTATACAACCAGAAATTGAACCTCATGAACATGTACCCCATGCGTACACTAGACACATCTTCTTATCTTGGCATGATTTAGTCAGCCTAATGCCTTCTTTGAAACCACCAGCTCTGCGTCACCAATATCATTTCGCTCAATGAAAATGATACCTAAATGCTCTATACTCCGTACTCGATTCCGAATTCCCTATACAGCAAATATCTATCATCGTTCCATTTTTGTCTGTCGTATTTATTCTCTCTCACAGCCTGATAGGTCTTTAAAAATCAGAGACGTTCTCCCAAGATATGTCAGTTAGCAGACAATTGTGCTATACTAAACAGCTATTGCCGAAAAAACCTGCATACATGTCACATTGTGATATATCTGCATCTGCCTTTTGTGGAGTGCATGGTCGATAGTCAGGGGTACAGGACTATCATCGGAAGACCCCTTAGAGCCATAGTATTGATTATGACCTCTACATTATCTGCCAGGCTACTTCAGAGTGAGAAATTGAAAGCCGTTCGCTGTTCAGAGGGCGAAGTAAAAACCGGACTCTGGTAGGTTTCTCGTTCTACAGCTATATACAACCGGTTCCCATAGTTGTCGCTGGTCTTTAGTATTTTTTGTGATATATTCACTATTCAGCTCAGCCTCAGAGCTCTTTTTTGATAGACTCGCGATTTCTTGGCCAAAATGTTGATTCTATGCGTCATAATCGATAATCTCTTCGTATTATCAAGCCACCATTCTAGGCAATCGTTTATGGCCTACCTAACAGAACACGCGGGGTGAGATCCATGCAAGGGATACTCAGGTACCTAGCAAACATGTCTTCTAGCCCCTGCATCGCCGATTCGAATCTGTCTCCGATGATTCCGAGCAGGAAGTTCATCACTATCACATTTGACCCCACAATTTAGGTCATTGGCTACTCAAGATGATCAGCACTGTACTTTCAATAACATTGCGGGGGTAATTTGATTAATAGTAAATAGTTGCTTGCCGATCCAACGCCAGGGCCTACTCCTGACTGCCCTGTTTCTTGATGATGATCTTCTCAAACAAAGATCTATATAACCATGCCTCATTCCCACCAGTTGGGAAGAACCAGGACTCTGCATTCCACTCACAAGTTACCGAGCAATTCGCACCGTCGTGACCGCATTTTCCATCCCTCCTCTCCTTCCAAGCCATCTTCATCATATTCGTCCATTCAAGATGAGACTTTCTCAAACCTTTACTCTCGCCTTCGCCGCAGGCCTCAGCCTTGCCCCCGGTGCCCTCGCTGTCCTCGGCACCTCCTGTGTCAAGGCCGTCAACGCCATGCAGCAACTCCCCTTTGACATCCTGACCCATGTTCAGGAACACTCCTGCGAGGCTGGCTGCAAACCCAAGCTCAGCCACTGGAGCAAATTCGGCAAAAAGGAAGTCATGGAGCCCATCGTCGAGGAAGGAGCCAAGCGCAACAACTTGAAGGAGGGCAAACAAGCCATGGTCGACTATCTCGATGCGGTTTTCCAGAGCGTGGAATCCCAATGCCAGGATCAGATCGAGAGCAAGCACTTTTGCGAAGACTCCGACCAAATGAACCCGTTCTTGGAATGCGCCCGGAAGGAAATCAATGCCTCTTCTGCTCGTGAGCTCCCTCGATTGACTAAGCATATGAACGACGACTCGTGCGAGAAGATCGAGAAGTATGCGAAGAGCCCTGAGTTGTGGGATGAGGATTTTCCCAAGCATTTCCAGCGCTATGTGGAGCGCTGCGATGAGCTATAATCTGCTTGTTGGAATGGATGTGTTTTACTACGGAGTCATGTCAGAGGAAGTATGTCTCCAATGGTGGAATTGACAAAGTGGCATTGGCACGCCTGTTCATGTCCGGTGCCTTGTTCGGTGGTGGAATCCATTATTAGGGCTTTTTAATTTAATAATAGGGCAATGGCGTCTCGGCAGAGCTTGCCACTACAGCACTATAATATATCTTATTCGGTTACTGTAATCTTTCTTTCGTAGTTTTGACAGGGTTTCTGGATGGCACTGAAATGACCGCATCGCAGCCTCATCAACCCGCACAAAGTTTCCCGCTTGAGCCACAAAGCCAGTATTGTAACTCAGCTCTGTCCAATTTACCACGGCTACCTAGATCATTTGGCTTCTGCCTTATCGATATTCCTCTACAATAGTCACTGTTCTTCGACGGAGAATGCTATCGTTCTACAACCACCCTTTGCTGATTTATCTCCCTTCATCACTGACCAAACACACCTGAAACCCCATCCATCATGGCGACCAACACCTTAGACAAGCCCGTCCGGGTAAATGACTTGATCCTCGTCTACAACACCAAAAAACGGCACATGCTAGTCGTCAAATCTGTCTCTGACGATCAGCAAATTAGCCCTCCCACATCATCGGTCTCCGTCAAGAAAGTCAACTGGCATGTTCCAGACCTTGAAGGTTACTAGGTTCTTAACGGTCCAAGAGTATATTACGCAGACTATGGCTCGGAAGACGAGGACGATGATTATTGCTTGTGTGAGAAGAATTCCAATAACAATCCCGCGACTCGCCTCGACCTTTTCCTATACTCCATGACATCTTCCGATGACACACAAAACTCACAGGTAAATGGACGGTGCTTATAGCTGGTCCCCATTCCCTAAGCTTGAAATTTGCTAATAATCTTGTCCAGTGACGTCCTGGAGCATTACTTCAAAGGTCGGTGTCCCAACTGTAACGGCAAGGGGTGGTTCTGTCCTGGGTGTGGCCCAGTTAGCGACCTCTTTCCGGACATCGGGGGCAGCTGTGCCGTGGACCAAGCGTGTCCTATGTGTATGGGCTACAACTTTGCTCTCAATGACAAGGCCTGGATAGCCGAGATTGAAGATATCGAAGCCCGCCGCTTTAACTGGAATGATGATGGCCGAGAGCTGGTTGATGACGATGAATTAGAAAGACTAAGAGATGAGGCTGTCGAATCAACAAAAGAGCGTTATGAAGCCATCAATAAAAGAAGACAAAAGATGGGTATGCTACCGAAAGATTTCGATGATCTTGTAGAGGAGTGCAGAGCAGGGTTTGACATGAATTAGAACGGGCGCTTTCTATAGTTAGCGCTTCACGGGTCAACCCTGCGCTCCTTTTTTTTCTGGCGCTGGTCTGGTATTATGGAGTTGAGGGGCTCTATCAAACTATACTATACAAATTTGCTTACTCTATCCTCGGTTGCTCTCTACAAAAAATATAATACACAAGACTGTCTTCCCTAGTCGATATTGCTAAGCAGACCTAACTCCGTAAGAACTATAACAGGTAATCCCAGGCTTGATCCTTCTCTAATACAGTACAACGACCACAGAAGTCCACATCCTAACAAAACAAATAACTCGCCGTTAATCATCATTCTCGTCGAGACACAATCTTCAATAAGGTCGCTATCTATAAGCCGCCTGGGGCACGGGTACTCGGCCCTTGTTCGCTTTCCGTTCTTGGCGCATCTGCCTCCGAAGCTCCTTGTTGTATTCGGGCGTTTTCATATATTCGGATTTGCGACGGGCTGTCCAGCCTTGTCCGTCATCGATGTAACCCCACCAATAGGGATCATCGTCCTTGTCTTTGCTAGAGCCGAAACACATTCTTCTCTCCGTGTTGTCTGTTTTGTATTTGTTTGATTGTGGATGAGCTATCATATATGGTAAGTATGATAGCAATCAACCTTCTATAACGGCTCAAGCTTACCACTGCTAAGTGTAAATCAAGCACAATAGATAAATCCCCAGAATTGTTAGCAGACACATAAAAATGAAGTTATTAAAATTTTCGAACTGGTCCCCTTCTTCCTAAACCACCAACTCAATCCAGACCCACCATGCTTCCCATATATATCCCTCCCCATCAACGTTCAGACCTCGTATCCAAGCCTTCTGACATACGCCAAGTTTCCACGTTTCACAGACAAGTTCCACATGGCGCAGCATCGGCATCGCATCATATCCCAGCGCTTCATAATCCCCAATTTGGTGAAGGGATTGTCGATCATTCCCCCCCACAAGATGATCGACGTTGTATATCTCCCCGTTGGGCTATTAGTCTGTGATGCTCCCGTTCCGCTGCCAAGATATTGATTGACTGACTGAGTGGCGAACATTCTATTTACCTACTCTGATGATTACAATAATTTGAATACCAAGTTTAGTACGGAGTACTATATGGCAGTGCAGGCTGGACGACATGCTGTTCTACACTGGAGACAAACCATTCAATAGAATGTGTCACACAACATTAAGCGATGGGAGCCTTTTTGATGAAGGGTTACTACGGTTTTATATTTTTTTTTTTGCTCCCTGCTAAGCTAATTTGTTTCTCTGGAGAGCAGCAAGCATTCGAAACATCTAAAAGCCCAATAAAATAAGCTGTTATTATGATCTCAAATTAATTTAAAAACAGGTCTAAGTCGATTTCTAATGTTAGCAATAAAACTTGTACTTCAACAACAGCAAAAAGGCCACCAGGCAGTGGCGAATATTCTTAACGCTCTGCGCACAGACCAGGAGATCCTTTAGGTGGCCGAGGATCGGATATTTACTTTTCATTCCAGAATCAAGAAATCGGTAGTTATAATAACAAAATATTAGTTGAATTAATTAAAAAGAGGAAGCACCAAATGCAAAACGAAAATAAAGTCCTACTGTCCGGAATTCCCACCTTGTGGTTGCCTTTCTTCGATGTGGGCTTTTTCAAATCCAATTCAAAGAGACGAACCATCGAGCGAAAGAAACCCCTCAGTGCTGAATTGCAATCCGCAACCTGGAAAAAATCAATCAAATTTTGTAGAATTACGACTCATGTCCGGTATTGACGGAGCTGACAAGCCTTACAATACACAAGTAGTTCCACATTGCACAACGCTCGACTCTTTGTTGCTGGTTCCCGAGCAAAAGATGGAGCAGCCACGGCCCACGGAGTCCCAAAAACTCCGCCCGACTCCGAAAGCAATCAAAGACCCTGCGTCCACCACCAGATCGGAAATTAAATCCCAAATGGAGAGTAGCCCTAACTAATGGATGATATTACTAAACAGGGGAACCACAATTACAAGAATGCCCGGCGCAGCCAAGAACGGCCGCTCCAATCAGAGTCCAGGACCCTTTCGGTTTGTGCCGCTGAGTGAGACATCGCTTATTGATACAGGAATGGGTGGCGAAGGTGCGTCGATAACTAGTGGGTGGGAGGGAAAAAATATATGAGAATCGTTGGACCTCTGGCTCGCTGCCTGGTGAAAAACTTTCTTTCTTTATCAATCTAATCAATCAAATCAATCAGTCCATCCATCCATCCAAATTGACGGTCATCTTATCTCGGCTTAGTATTTAAACTTTGGAGATGGCGTCAGAATCTGCTGACATCGACAAACCGAAGGTGGACGTGCTTACGTCCAGTCGGGTTTATCCCAGGACTAAGCATGACGAGGTAACGGTGCCGTTGTCGGTCGTGGATGCAATGGTTATGCATTATGGTCCTTCGTCGGCAGTTTGGTTTTTCGAAGACGCTGGAAAGGACGACATCGAAAAGGTGGTCGCGCAATTGAAAGAGTCGCTGCAGGTCACGCTGTCTGTTTTCCCGCACCTGGCTGGTCATCTTAAGGTGGTGAAGCATGATCCGAAGGGAGATCATACGCAGCGATATGCCCGGCTCGAAATCACATATGGGGCAACGACCGACCCAGGAGTTCAGTTTGACACGGCTAAATGTGACCAGAGATTGGACGACATCATACCTAGCCATAAGAAGCGGCAGGATCCCACCTACCGAGCTTGGGGATCAAGCAGCGCCTACCCTGCCTTCTTTCTGCCGGATATGTCGAAACTCCCCTTTTTCAGAAACGCGCCCGAAGGCCCGACGCCGGCGGCGCTGGTTCAAGTTACGCAGTTTGCATGCGGTTCGGTCGCGATCGGCATGATGTTTACGCATCCTATGGCTGATGCGCATACGTTGGCTATGGTGGCTCATCGCTGGTCATATGATCACACCGTGCTCTTCTGCGATAAGAGCTCCATATTGTCGGAGACCGTTGTATCTCCTCCCCCTAATCCGCTCTACGATCCCCAGCTGTTGGACAGATGCGCACCAGGGGATGTCGATGGCACGACGCCGGACCCGGCAATCTTAGAGAAATCGCGCAGTCTACCCTCTCTGCGACATGATAATCTATGGCCCGCCGAAGGCGACGATCCAGACCGGTTCCTTCCCCCGGGATTGACTCGCGATATGATCACATCTCCCGGAGTCAAGCCCCCTATGCAAGATTGGGACTTCAACGCGCCTGTCTCGCACGTTAAGTTGCACTTCACATCAACCGAGACGGAACGGATCTGGCAAGCGGCCGGGAAAGGCGTGAGTCGACATGATGCAATTCTCGCCCACGTGTGGCGAGCCGTGAACAGAGCGCGTGGATGGAGTGACGACGACCGGAATGTCTCCTTACATGTCATCTTTGGACTGAGAAAACGACTCGGTCTGCCGACAACCTTCATGGGAAGTCCTATCCTCAGCACGACGATTACGACGACAGGGAAAGAAGGGAGCGGCGGTCTTGCACTAGGTGATGTGGCCCAGAAGATCAACAACACATTGGCACTGTATACGAAAGAGGCGTTACAGGCGCGCATCTATGATTTGTGCTTTGAATGCGCACCTCAGCGATTCTGGGAAGGATTCCTCGGGGCCCGAAACATGATTTTCACGAGCTGGGCTCATTTGAATCTGTATGCGGTGGACTTTGGAGGCAGGTGGGGCAAGGCGCGATTTGTGGATATCAAAATGCCAGACTTGGATGGAATGATCTGGTTAACCGAGGGAAGACCTGCATTGGAGAAAGATTCTACCGGAGAACGGCATTGGTGCGATGACGGAGTGGATGTCTCGATGAACATTGGACGTGAGGCCGCAGAGCGTTTGAAGGCTGATTCGACATTGTGGGAGTGGTAGAAAATATGCGACGAGAAACAAGAGCAATGTTAAATGACTAGAACACTTCTGGTTATAGGCCTATAATTGCCGCAGAGAGAGCAGTCACGAATGTCAAATTCAAACCCAAATATCGGAGGTAATCCACTATCGATCACGACTCTTAGCGAACCAAGACACGGATCATTTGAACTGGGTTACCACCCGCGCGGATAAAGGTCCACTCCCATAACAAGTTTGTATCTGTCCTTGTCAGATAACTTGCTTCGTCTTTGGACGACTTCTTCAAAGTCCTCAATCCATGTCCTCGGGACAGCGATCTCCAGCATCTTCCATCGTCGACTTTGACCCAAGGCTTCCCAAGGGGCGATCCACTTCCATTCTGTTTCTTCCGACCACTGGATTCCCCGTTGTACTCGATTTGGGGGGCCAGCTATCGAAAGCCGCAGGTTCCTCAAATTAGGAAGCGAGTGGTGAAGCAGGTCGAAAAGGTTATTATAGAAAATTTGAACCCTTTTTTCCATCTCCGGTGGTCCCTTAGACGCGCGATAGATATCGATCTCGATGCTCATGGACGTGATCAATGTGAGGTGGTACGGGGGTTATGATTCGACAGAACCGGAAGAGCTGGTCAATGCCGTGGGTGAGGACGAAACAGTTGGACTGATATAACAGTAATAACGATTCTTGGTAACTAGCGCGGTAATTCCGTTAGTATGTCGTGGCAAGGCAAGTTGTAAACGGATAAGACTCACGCTCTCCAACAGCACACCAACCAGCCCAGCGCATAGAATTTGTATTCGAACCCTGGTCTCACCCAGGCGCTCGAACCCAGCTCCAGCATAGCCTCCTCCGCCCCCGCATACTCCGGGCACACGAACGGATCTGATTTATCGGGACAGTATTGTGGGTCGTCACACACGCGATACCACCATCGCCATCGTCGCCTTCGAGGATGAAAGTCATAATTGACATGGATGCGACGGTTTCCCAGCAAACATATGTAGATCAATTCACGAACTTCAAGCGGTAGACGAGCGAAAAAGGCGCTTTGATCCTGGATATTGATCGTGGAGTTTACCCGATCGGGGTCATATCCCAAACAACGATAGTCGGGAGGAAGAACGGGTAGCTGACGAGAATAGCCAGGATCCCCATGATTGCGACAAGTCGAGGCATCGATTCCGATGGAATCGATGACAGCACGTAACCAATTGGGCAAGGTGTCGAAGGGCGTTGGAGCTGGAGCTAGAATCGGTTGTGGTGTTGCTAGCGCTTGCGGCTACTACTGTTGTTGTCGCTACTACGGTGCGGGATCAGGGTTGGAAGAGCGGTGGAAAAGCCGGTGAAGCAGACGGGAAGCCACCATGATGAGAGTCATGGAATAGCATGGCCTGTGATCTGTGTTTCATGGCTGGGAAATGAGAAGGACTGGGCGAGATGCGCTATGGATTCGCGTCACCTTCGCTTCTGCCCTCGTAAGGCTCCCGCGGCCTCAGGCTTGCAGGGCGCAGGTGCCGCACCTACATTACGTCATTTTTTCCCCCTGATCCCGACGGTTAAAGAACCCGTCGAGCAGAGTGGTTATCGACCGCTGTGATTGATCGGTAGAGCAAGACAGGCTTTCCAAAGACAAGCAAAAAAGGAATGGTCTTCCGTCGGAGCAAGAAAAAAAGAGATAATCAAGTAACTATTCCGACACGGGGAATCGAACCCCGAGCTGCCGTGTGAGAGACGGCGATGTTAACCATTACACCATATCGGATGTTAGATGTTTAAGACTTTTATCAATGACAAGATAGACCTTGGGTACTTTGGGCATGCCAGGTCCGCAACCGAACAATTTACTGGTAGGCAGGATACTGAAAACTCAATGAATAATTAGGTGGTGAGCATGTAACACCTGTTTCATTCTTTTCTCGAGCTATATTTGCGTCTTATCATGTGGGTTTTATAAACTGTACATCCAATATGGTATCTGCCTTCTCAGAGAATACCTCGAATAACATGATCAGTTTAATGCAAGGATTCACGCATTCGCTTCTCTGCACCGTGAAGTTGGGGATCTGCTTTCCAGTTCTTTTGCCCTCGTATATATGTGAGCGCGGCCCGGGTCATGTATGAAAAAGTGGGAGGTATTATTTCCGGGGCCGGAGTGTGATGGGTTTCGATGATATCCAGGACCATTTGAGTCACGGTATCGAGCGCCGCCTGTGATTTTTGATATCGGTTTTGCAGCATCTGATCCCGAAAGTAGATTCCACGGTCCAGCTTCTCTATAATGTGGGAATGTAGCTTCAAGAGTGTCCTGTATTTGTTAGAAAGACACCGGAATAGAGAATAATGGGAGACTTACCGGATAGTGATGGCAATTGATTGACAGTATTCACTCGTTTCATCCCGGGAATAACATTGTCGCATGAGCTCAGTGAGGAAGGACTGGATATCGATATCCAAATCTTGAAGTTCGACGAGCTTGGAGTCCAGATCCGACATCTCGAAGCTCTTGAAGACTCTGTCCAACAGACAGGCAGCCTGAACGGAACGATCAAACCCGTTCGCATTGCCTTTAATATTGGTATTGGCTGATATGAACAAGGAAGGTATACAGTAATCATTTCGGTTTTCTTCCGCGGTTCCGGAAGGGAGAATGGCGTCACTTGGGATGACCGTGATAAGGGGTTGTTCCTGGAATCTTATTTCGCAGAAAAATGTCCTATTTAGGCCACAATTTAGCAATTGCGGATATTATGACGGAGAGAAGTCCTTAGAGAGAATTACCGCTCGCAGATGACGATTCCCCACCATGTGTTAGCCCCCTCTGCTCGTAATTGTGCATCTGGGTCCGGGAGGGTCTCTACAGAGACAATCGGGCGGCAGTTGAGATGTAATCGGGCACGATAGGCCATACGGGCACATCCTGCAATGGCTTCGAATGCGTCTTCTGGCCGACCATGTGTGTAATCATAAAGAGCGAGTAAGAGACGTGATTGAATCAGGGAAATGCAGGTTGGGTTAGAGCTCTGAACCCGGGACAGAAAGGCCTTTGCTGCAAGATACAGCGCACGGTTTTTTGTATGTGTCGGAGAAAGATGATAAGCACTTGACTTCGGTTTCGACGCGGAAGACGCAGTCAAACAGATTGTCAATAAAAGAATAGAAAACCCAGCGGATGGAACAGCGCCGAGTGAAATGAGATTGCTCTGAAAACGAGATCGCGAGACAACTGGTAGATAATGATGAGGGCCCTGGAAGTACTTCGCTGTAAGATCATCGATGAATTGGCCTGTTTCGTGGATTATCTGAAGGACTCGGTGGTACAGATTCGCATCTGCTGCAGCTGGCTCGTTCAATGACTGTGGCGAAAACAGGTCCAATGAAGACGGATAGCTTTCTTGGAATCCCTCTCGCTCTTTCTTTGGCACAGGCAAAAAAGAGCAACGTAAATTCTTCCTGTAGATCATCTACTATCAGCCCACTGTCTTTGCAGTTTACTCCTGAATGGGTCTCTTAGTTACCTAGTACAATACCCACAACGAGGCGTCATCTTATCACATTTCTTCTTGCGCGCTTTGCAGGTTATGCAAACATGCGCAGCTCTGATGGGGCCGCCGTCGGCCGACATACTGGACTTTCAAAGAAGGAGGATAGATAGTATATTGGTTTCTTGCAACTTGACTAGGGGAGATCACTTTATTTGTTGCGCGGGTCCGTCGGCATCGGCGGCCGCCACTAAGCCTCATATAGACTAGTTTACTCTCAGGTTGTGGGGGCCGTGCGCTTATACATAAAAGGAATTTAGAGGATACTGTAATATTTTTATACAAAAATTGCTCGATCCCAAAGCCATATAGTAGATATTGAGATAAGTGTACCTAGTACCTATGGGGTTGCCACACACATCTGGCAGGCTTCACAGGACCAGCGGCATACCGTCCATTTGGTGAGTCGCTAGTGCAGCATGTCCCCAAATGTCAGGAAACCTATCCACCCTATCTGAGATTTGCAGACTTCTGTTGGCATATGTGAACAAGGCCTTGAAAACAGGTGTGTCATGAAACCCAGTGTTAATCGCCATATTTTGGAAGAGGGCTGCAACATAGTCTATCTGTCGGCCCCATGTGTGATGGTCTTCATAGATGACCAAACCGTCGACAATGCAGAATACCTGTATTCCCCGAGGTACCTGTAGTATCAGTTGTTTGAATAGCTCGCCCAGCGCCTTGAGGTCGTCATCTCGGCAAGCATCAATCCACTCGTATGTTAGAAAGCTGAGGTCTGGCTCGGGGAGACCCTCATGGGATAGGAGTTGAGCGATCAAGTTGCGAGCCAGTCCGCATAGGCCGCTGATATCTGGGTTTTCATGTGCGTCGTCACCGTTATAAAGGCCGGCGAAGAAATATAAGACGATACGAGTGGGATTGCGGACGAGGTTAAGGATGAAGCTAGCGGCGAAGATTGAAATGAGTGTGATCATCTCCGACGGAACGGTGTCCAGATAGCCATCTGCTATGAGTAATGAAGACTCGGGACCGTGGTACCAGCTCACGAACTCGTCCATGTTAGTCAACCACCATACTTGTCGGAGCAACGACTCGGGAAACCTGTTTGACTGCTGTAAAGTGAAGTCCAAATCCTCTAGGGCAGATGACGGTGGCACTCTGAGGAGGCCTAATAGCTCTAGTTCTGTGATGATTGCGCATGGCTCGATTTGTGCCGGCGAGGGCTCTCCTTGTATGCCATTCGGGACGAATGCATAACTGTTATAGTTTGCCTCTACTAAAACTAAATGTCAATGATAACATCTCAAACATGAAAGAGGGTCCTGATAGCCTACCATTACCAAAACGGTGGGCATCAAGGCCACCAGTCTGGCTGTTTGCCTGTTCTAGCTCCTCAAACCCATAGAGGAGAAGAGTCTGCGCCCTGGCTCCTACCTCGTTGGCCTGAATGGCGCGTTCCATCTTCCGAAACTCGTTGCCAAACTCTGTCTTCATTGCATCAATAATGGCAGGCCCGAGAGCAACAATCCGATTGCCGAAAGTATCAAGCTTTGTATTCGTCTGGGTTCCCAGTCGGTGGGCCTCGGCGCTGTGGTACGCGACTTCGCTCCAAAGTCGATCCCTCATTTGCGTCACACGTTCTTTGAGAGTCGATATGTAATTGTTCCATTCAGAGAGTATTTCATCGACTTTTAAAGTTTCGCTGATTTTGAATGTCATATAGCTTCTGACTCGTAGATACCCTGTATTCATATGAATTCAAATTAGTGCTTTTAATATTTTGTGAGGCTGGAAAGTAAGAAAGGAGAAAATGAACCATACAAGCTGGCTTTCCGAGGAGGATATCAACCAGTTCCGGCATGCGCTTAAGAAGGGTGGTATGGAAATCCTACCGAAACTTTTCGTCCGCTTCGGTGGGCTTTAGCAGGCCACAGGCGAGATTAATCGACAAAATACTTTCGGGAATACTTTCGAATGCTTCAAGAATCTTATCCCGATTCTCTTTGCGTTTCTTGGCAGTCTGTCCAGGGCTCGTTAGTTTCATATTTGAACGATTTTCCAGCGCTCAGCGATTACCTCAAAGGCTATCCCTAGTACACCTTTTACCACAGATAACCCATATTCAGAAGGTACTAGATCAGTCATCTTAAACGCGAGCTACATGCCCATCATCGCAGGTGATTGATAGTGTCCTCTGGATGAGTACTCGTTTTTCGCATCATCGAGTGTCTGGAATACCGTCTCCCATGTGCATTCGGCAAATGTCTGCTCTTCTGGTTTGCAATCCGCATCGTGACTTTCCACAATATCTTTCAGGTGTCTATTTCACTAAATTAGCGTAGTTTATTGCATTAAGGAGGTGAGAACATTACTCAAGCGCGCCTTGCTCGGTTAGGATGTATTCTTTTCGACCTGGGTCATATTGACTGTCCACCGCGAAAGCTGGATGATGCTCCCCGCCACGCTTCTGCATCCATTCCTTCCCCTTCTCGACATTATTCTGCGCTGGCGGTTTTGTGCGTGAGCTGCGTTAGAGCAGACCTCTAAGCGCTCTCCACTTTTCTTGTTGCGCTGGCTATTCGCCTACGATATGTCAGCTCCACGATCAGCATAAGCACTACGATGGATTAAGAGGCCAGTGCCTATCGCGCGAACATTTATTGGCCCTACGCTGATCCTCTTGTTCTGGTGCAGATTTAAACATTCAGTGACCGACGTTCGCCTATGAATCGATTTCAGCTTGTTTCGGCTCTGGTGGAGGGGTTCTTGACAATGGACCTCTGGCTTACAGGGGTTCTCATAGCTTACCCTAGTATAATTTTGGCAATTCTCGCATTGGTCTCCTGTTGCTATGCGACAACATATGACCTCCAAGTCGAGCTGTCAGATTATCAGCCACCTCCATCCTCATCCCTTTTCACTGCCAAGTCTTCTTTCCTTTCTCCCTATCACCATCTTCAGTCTGCACATAACATCGCCTTTTCGGAGCGCTGATAGAATCATTGGTCGCAAATCATGGCCGAAACTGTAGTGTCAGCTACCCAGTTGGTGGCATCCGACGTGAATGAGGAAAAGCAGGAGCAGGCTTCTGTATCAGACAATAATTCCGACATCGGCGACGAAGAAAAGCCCGAGCCAGAGGCGCGCGTAACACATATAGGGGTGCGATACTTCAGTTATCGTGGCTTTACAAACAGGATCCGAAACGATGAATGGGACCACATATTCGAGTGTCTCATGATAGGCGCCAATCCACGAGAAGAGATGCTCGAAGAGATCAAGCGAAGCGAAAAGATCGATGACCCCGACCGAACAAAACCTACAGAGCAAACAAGTTCGCCTGCATTGATGTCCGATCGCCCCGACGGGATCGGGGAGAATAGGCACCTTTTCAAAGTCAGAATTCGTTCAGTCGAAGTTCTTCGCCATCTCGCAGAGCTCTCCGACTGGAGCGCGGATCTTGGATCGGCATCGAAAGAAGAGCTCGTGTTTTGCCGCCCATCCCATGCGTTTTACTTCTATCATAGTGCCATGAAGGAGCGCCTTGCATCCATGGAGCCGCGACTGGATAGCGATAACGAGAATGAAAGTAGGGCTCTAAGTCAAATGAGGCTTTATGTCGCGCTCGTGGAGGAGCTGGTTTTACCTTTATGGACCCAGTTTGACGAGCCGAGCAAAACAACTCCGAAGAAGTGTCCTACGAAGAGATCTCGTTCCTGTTTCGCCCCGGGGAGCTTATTTTTGTCCCTCCTTCTCGGAAGACAGTCAGGGCGCAGAAACAATCTGCCATTCAATCTCTGTTCCGTGGTTATTTCTGCGTCCCGCTGGATGTGTGGTATCAGCCCTCGGACGAAGGGTGGAAAGACCCGTCCAACGGTCGGAGCAGATGGAAAATGTACTGCTATGACTACGACGGGGAGGTTTTTCGAACGGCATGGCATACTTTGTCATTTGACTACTTCCAGGGGGAGCGGGAGATTACTTCGTTGACCTGCTATCCACTCAAATTTCATCCACAGCGAGATCGTATTCTGCAGGAACACGTTGAGAGAGGAAGGCAGTTCAAGGATATCTCCCAAGAAGGTGTCCGGCACCTTTACTACTCTGGGTTGAATCTAGTGACTGGGATTTTTGAGGGGGAAGATATGAAAGTTGGCGAGCCGGAGTATGTGGAAAGCGAGGTGATCATCGACATCAAGGAAGCAGAACGTCATGTTCCGGAGTGAGTGAACCGAGACGTCCCTGAGATCGGGTCCGAATGGACGGGGTGGGATAATGAAGATCTCTCTTGCAGATTGTGGTACACCCAAGAGGGAGAGCAGCAGGACAATGGCGTGCATGCTACATGGTTGAGCCGTCTTATCATGCGAGCAGATGGGAGTCACTATCAAGAGGCATCTCAGTTCCACGAGAAGAACTCCTTCTTCCGAAAAGACGGTACCCTTTGCTTTAAAGATTGGGGAGACGCGGACTTGGCCATCTTACCGAGAAGGTTCTTTGGCTATGTGCTGCGAGAGAGGAGATTCATGCGCCTCAATGTGCAGAACCTTCAGTCCAAAGCAGAAAACGACAGGGTCACATTAGACGATATCCAGATCAAGGACACCCACAGGAAGATTGTTCGGTCTAGTGTGTCTTCGCACTTTTTACGGAACGCCCGGAACCGATCTGATTCAACTCGACGGGTATACGACCCAGACATCATTAGAGGAAAGGGAAGAGGGTTGGTCATGCTCCTACATGGCGCCCCAGGTGTGGGCAAGACTGCGACAGCCGAAGCCGTGGCCCTTGAATTCAACAAGCCACTATTTCCTATAACCTGTGGTGATTTAGGGATTACTCCAGATGCATTTGAGGAGACCCTCAAACGCATCTTTCGGTATGCTCACCTATGGGATTGTATTCTGCTTCTGGACGAAGCCGATGTCTTTCTGACCCAACGAGATCGATTCAATATTGAGAGGAATGCTCTTGTTTCAGGTATGTAACCCATCCTCTCGTTTCTTGCTGCAAAACGCAGTCGATAGCTTAATACAAGATTAGTATTTCTACGAGTTCTAGAGTACTACAGTGGAATTCTTTTCCTGACCACTAACCGGGTCGGTGCACTGGATGAAGCGTTCAGATCTAGGGTGCATGTCAGTCTCTATTATCCTCACCTCAGCTTCACGGATACCGAAGCCATACTCTGCAACAACTTGAAACGACTTCCGAGAGCCGACGCATTGCCGGAAGACGAAACCCCCGGCAGCGATTACATCCAGGTCATGGATAGAGAAATCATCGATTTCATCAAAGATGAGTATCAAAAGCACTACCAAACCCACCGAGGACCCTGGAACGGCCGTCAGATCCGGAACGCTGTACAAATCGCCTCATGCATAGCTTTCCACGACCAAAAAGGTGGTCGTAAAAACCTCCCGGCTGTTCTCACCCGCGAACATTTCAAGACAGTGCATGAGACCATGACTGAGTTTGACGGGTATATGGCGAAGGCTCAGCGTGTTGATCAGGCAAAAATGGCCCATATTAAAGGTGTTAGATATGATCGTTATGGAGAGGATGATGTGGATCAGGAGCCAGTGGAATACGAAGGTTACGGTGGTCAAGCACCCGATCCTCGATATGGAAACAAATATTCAGCTGGACGCGGAGGAATGAACGCCAGCTCGAGGGGTCGGACAGTACCACGCCCAGGTGCACGACAACAGCCTAGCAGAGGATATGCGACTCCTCCACCACCGGAAACATACCGCTCAAGAGGGGGCCAAGCTCCGTATCATGCTACGTCGCAATCATACGGCGAGCTTCATTACGAAGAAGAACATGTAACGTTCCAGGGAGAACCCCAGGCTGGACGACTCCGACCGAGTGACTCTTATGCAGGGGGTCAGCTCCGCGTGCCACAGCGAAGAAGGCAAATTGACCCGCAGGAGGAAGCGTATCTTGATCATTCCGATCGTTTATCAGAATGGGCAGATGAGAACGAACAGTTCTCTGGTCTTGAGGATGATCAACAAAATACGGGGGTTCCTATCAGCGAATGGCCAACTCAGCCGCTCCGCGATCAGCCTCTAGATCAACACAATATGCCTCCAAGATCTATTTCAAGTGCACGCGCTCATCAAGCCCATGAAAAGCAAGTCAGATACCGACAAATGGGCGCCCTAGTTCCTTCAGGTTAAGCTGCCAGAAATCCGAGCGGCTGATATACTCAGTCTCGTCATTTGTCTGTCTCACCTCATCGATAGTCGATAATGTTACGCATAGACAAGCATTCTTATATTCATTCTAATGGCAGCCATTCTCGCATAAAAGCACTCTATCTCGTATATCCGGCCAAGGAATATTGTCCTTAGACAAAGAAGCCCCACTCCGGACAAACCCCAGAGAATTTACATAAACTCTCAACAAGTCAAAGCGTGGTGCTTATCACCTGGCTTTCTCCAAACGAAATGCCATAGTATCGTTTCGAAGCATAGCTAGAATTTCTCAAGTTAGACTGGATGCGACAATCAGTTAATCACCGAAGAAATGAGTGCTTATAGCTTACTGCCAATTGGCCAACCCAGTTCGACAATCCTTCCAGCACTGAACAAGCCGGCGTGTCTCATCCAGATGCTCTGGAGGTACCTGGTCGTAGAGTGTGTGTTCTAGGTTGCAAAACTCGGTATAACTTGCGCGAATCAAGGCAGCTGCCGCGTCGATCCCACTCTGGGCGGAATAAGAGTTCTCGTAAATGAGCAAGGGAACGAGGCTATCTACATGGCCGAGGGACTATATGTAATCGATCAATATGAAGTTTTATAAGAGGTGGTCGGAGATTACTTACTAGCTCTTTTTTAACCGAAAACATGTCATTGTCGCTGAATGTTTCGAAGAATGTACAAATTAGTTGGTTAAATACTATCAGTAATAACCAATGTGAGTGGGGACTTACATTGAACCCATGATGTTGATAAGTTTCATCAATTTCTTGGTGACCTCAAGCTCAAGGATCCAGCGTGGAAGGTCGATGTGGTCTGTCAAACTTTGTGAAGCAAAGTCAGTTACGACCTAGTCAATTGAAAGCAATGAGCGCTAGGTTAAAAACTTACACACACAACGCGATCGACGGATAGATGGCCGACGTGTCAAGTCTCATGTCAAGGTAGCCATCAGTATCCATAATTTTCTCTGTATCCGCGTATTCCTCTAACTTCGCGGCAGCCATTACATAGTCGCACAGGTAATCGCAAATCCAGCTACACAGGTCCGCTATTGGTAGACACAAGGTCAGCAATAATTTCCGGTCGAGCATAATAGAGAGCATTTACTGTTCTTCAATCCTTCTCTGATTCCACGCCCAATTTCATAGAACCCTTGTACAAGAGAATAAGCTGAGTCGATTGTAGCGGGGTTTTTGTCGTAGCCATCTCTCCCGAGCATTGAATCTCGAATACACCTAATGGCATCATTTCGGTAGGCTTCACGTTCGGGAGCCATATTTTTGAAATCATTATAGTCCAATGCTGTAGTTGATATATTCTCAACAATTTGAGTTGTAATGTTATTTTAGCATAAAAACATCTCACCATCGTCATATACAAAGAGCTGTATGCCGAAAAAGTTATCATTTGCCAGCAAGGATTTTGTTTCAAGGTCCACTCACCCAACACACCAACTTGACCATAGTATGCAACTCCTCTAGACCTGCATCCGGGTAGACTGTTCGTACAAAGAAAGTGTTGTTTGTTTTCCGGCTAACACCCAGGAGTTTGGGGCTAGCACACCACCTAAAGTCGGTTTAGTTGCCGACTTTACTCAATTAAACGTTAGGCGGATTTAGAGGTCAGACCTATCTTGCCATTCATTTAGACAAGGCTCCACACTTTCATCACAGTTTACATTAATCCGAGGCTTCCAACGAGGGCAGAGACTGAGAAGGTCTGGTATTTTGATATTTTGGCCTTCACAACGCTGGATTAACCCTGCAGCAGGGGCTTCAACGGTGACAGCATCCGTCATTTTGTTTTGTGTATGAACTTTTCTGTTGACCTGGTGGGGATTTTTTTTCGACGATAAGAGGCAAACAAAGCGTTGAGAACTAGGTTATTGGCCAGGGATAGACGGCCAGGGTCACTGAATTTATGTGTTGCAACAAGTCCGGGAAGGTGTGAGATCAATGGTTAACCAACTTTGTCGAATGCGTCATGTATAGTCTTCGAATAGCTCACTTTCTACTATCAACTGACACAATACGAGTCATCTACCTGTCAAGATTTGTTGTCGAGCATTGAGGCCGGCACTAAAACGACGCTTCTTGCTTTCAGCAGGTTTATGAGAGATGATGAAATTGGCTTCCCGCTTATGTTTGGTAGATATTAGATTCATAGTCTAATTGTTCAACATTTTCAAGTTCGAGTTAAGATTAGGGCAATGTCTAGATTTGAAGTGATAAGACTATCCAGGGCTGTTTGTATGCATTCCTCGGGTTTAAGGTCGATGGCCGTAGGCTAAAATACCACTTACAACATACCTCAGGACTAAGTTTCACGAGAAACTGTTCCGAGTCTTTAATGACTGACGAATATCCAGACTGTAAGTTTTACAACTGATGGTCTTGGCTTCAAAGTGGGTCTAGCTGGTCAAACAGCATTGGCACCGCACTTTTTCGACTATTTCCCAGGACGGAAAGAATAACTTTAATGCATGATCTGCGCCATGAAGTAGGTATTCGTGCACTTTTATCTCAGACTAAGTCTCTCACTGGAATTAGTCGTTGTAGAGGCATCACTTAGCTCGAGCTCAAGCCCCAGACCCGGTTTTAGTAATTGCCACCCACGACATTTAGAGTTAATATAACGGCTAAACCCCAGTGAAAAGGTGGCACTTGACAATCTTCCAGCGTAGGCATGCATTACTCCAAAGCGCTCTTCTTCTCTCCTGTCCGACACTGGCGGCCACACGAGCAACATATGAAAAAATTCAGTCAAGTCGGCTAGCTCACTATAGGTAAGGGTGTATTTGCCAACCTCCTCCAAGTTACAGATTATAGGACTAACAGCTTTTAGCAACCCGAGACAATTATGGAGTTTCAATAGATTAAGATAATATACAGCTAGTTCCTTCCCCTTAGTACAACAGAGCTTCTTTACAACGACTCCTCCACCTTAGGCGTACCGTCAACGGCCTTGACTTCCGCATCCTCACCATACCACTCCAGATAACGAGCCAGATACTCGAGGAACAATCCCAGCGTGATACCCCCACCCGTGAAATAAGATCCATACCGGAACCACCACCAGCAGTTAGACGGATCCCGAAGTTTCACTCTCGCCGTCATGATAGCAAGAGAGATGATCGCGCCTCCACAGCTACCAGCATAGAAGATCGGGCCAGCGCCGGCCGCCATACCCGCTGCCGCAAGCAATCCCACCTGCGTCACTGCGAGACCCGACAGCACGGCTTTCGCGTTTCCTTCATGCCGCAGAGCGATGGACTTGATACCTGCCGCCACGTCGTCCTTGATGTCCATATGCGCATAGACCATATCGTAGAAGACCGTCCAGGCGGCACAGCTCAGGTACAGAGAGGTAGCAGCCATCAAAGCGGACGTATCACTCATGAGGTCGATGCCCATGGCCGGAAACCCCATCCAGGCTCCCCAGGAGAAAGTCAGGCCCAGGACAGCCTGCGGGTAATTCGTCACGCGCTTGGCGAGCGGGTAAGCGCCCACGAGCAGCAAACTGGGCACGCCATAGTAGAGACACGGAGTCGGGAATTGGAGAAGAATGCCGAGACCGGCTAGGAGCTGAGTACCGATGAAAATCACGGCCTGGGGCGGCGTGATCGCGCCTCGAGCGATCGGGCGGAATTTCGTGCGCTCGACGAACGGATCGAAGCGTCTGTCTAGGAGATCATTGATAGCGCATCCGGTGCCTCTCATGATCAGGGCGCCTGCGAAAAAGAGCCCCGTGGTTCCGATCACCTGCAATGGGGCGATGGGCTGCTCTGCAACCACGGTCGCTAGGAGAGTCGAGAAGGCGCAAGGGAAGAACAGGCAGTATGTGCCAATGGGGTTCTGAAGCCGGAGTAGCTCGGCATAGGGGATCCAGGTCTTGGGGAGAAGGGAAATTAGGCCGGTCTTGGGGGGCACGTATTGGTCAAGGGGTTTTGGTGGCGCAGTCGTGATGCTGCGCGTCGTCGGACTTCGCGAGCCATTGAGTGACGTTGATTGAGAGGGAGGTTTGATAGTACTAGTGCAAACAGTTGATTGCTGATTGAGAGAAGCTAGAGAGTAGCGCGGTTGTCGATGACTGCGGACGCGAATATCCGAAAGATTTCCACGAGACCGGACACCTGCGCGTGGTACTCGGGCCCAACAGGGCAGAGATCGTCCAAGAAGCGTCGATGGAATCGGCGGAAGCATTGTGTTGGCGGATAAGCTAGATCTGCCTTGTTCCTTGTATCTGGAATTCTGGACCGAAGCGACAGGGACTCGTTCATCCGCTCCTCCCGTTTATTTTTGTCATCCGGCACGTGACCGGGTGCTAGTGACGCCGGGGCGCGCCAAGTGGAGCGACCCATGGTTTCCGATAGCAGCCCACTCAAGTCTCGAAAATTTCCATTTTCAGGCATTTGGAGAGGAAAAGATGGCATGAGCAAAAAAAAAAAAAAGAACAAAAAGAACAGCCCAACGCGGGGCTCGAACCCGCAGCCTTGTGATTAAGAGTCACACGCTCTACCGATTGAGCTAGCCAGGCGCTGTTATTGAAAACGGGCTCAAAATAGTGCTCAATGACCATAATGCTAACCAAATCAGTTATTCACTGCCCTTTGAATTTGAAGTTGTATACCATTGCCCCATTCACTTTCTGAAATGTCGTCTTTGACCTACTCTAGATACGACATGTATAGCTGAGAGAGTCCTAGTAATAACAAGACTCCTAGCCGAAGAAAAAAAAAACGTGGTTTGTTACCAAGTGCTTTCTATCATCGCAACTGCTTCCATTCATTTATGAAAGATATATATCTTTAGTCACTCCCAGACAAAATAATCCACTGCCACGTAACCTCGTTTGACCTATTATATAACGGCACAGAAACCGTAAAGCCAGCTAAATATCCCAGATTATTACTGGTTCTTCGATATACTACGATACATGAAGTACGTAGTAGGCAAGAGCAGTTGAACGATTGAGAATGCCAAGACCTCAGAGTAAATTACTCCGAAGGGGTTCAATCTAGGGCACAGCCTATGATTCTGAATATTGTGCCTCACGATCTGTGAGCTCAAACGCTCCTACGAGACAGAACAGTTTTCAAATTGCTTATACGAGAATGCGAGCTCAACAGAAGTAGTGATCGAATTGATAGCCAGAGGGTGCCCTGTACCGATAGATCAGTCCATCCATCACTGTCTCGCTATGAGATCACCCTGCATAGAGTTTGCGGGGTTCTGAAGATCCCCCGGTTAAAGGACCCCCTTGCTTTCTATAAGAGGCCGTCCCTTTGATCTCAGAACCCAATTCAGAAATTTTTCTCTAGGTATCGACATAGGCTCACACTGTAGACAAAATGTTATTCCCCTCCTCTCTCAACTTGTTACTATCACTAGCCCTAACCGTCCTCACCCTCCCCAACATATACAAAGCCGACCAAGCAGACAACACCTGCATCGTCACTCCCCTCGGTCATGGTCGCGACGATGTCCCCAATATCCTCGCAGCAGTCCAAGAATGCGGCCGCATCCCAGGAGGCAGAATTCTTCTCCCAGAACTCTACACCTACCGGATCAACCAACGACTCACCACCCACCTCGAGCACTCCACCCTAGACATCCACGGCACTCTGCTTTTCAGCGACGACATAACCTACTGGGTCAACAACTCCTACCGGGTCGACTTCCAGAAACAGTCCTCGGCATGGCGAATCACCGGCCACGACTACGAAGTCAACGGCGGACCCTCGATGGGCGGAATCGACGGCAACGGCCAGCTCTGGTACACGTGGGCCAAAGGCGGGAGTAATGTCTTTGGTCGACCGATTCCAATGCACATCTATAACTCGACGCGGGGCGTGGTTCGGAATTTCGCAATCCGACAGCCGCAGTTCTGGGCGGTGTTGGTGGATGAGTCGAGTCATGTCTTGTTGGAGAATTTTTACGTGAATGCGACGAATTCGGATTATCATGCCACAGAGGATACGGTGTGGATTCAGAATACGGATGGTGTGGATACGTTCCGATCGGATCATGTTGTTATCAAGGATTGGGTGTATGAGGGTGGTGATGATGCTGTTGCGTTTAAGGGTAACTCGACGAATGTGGTGGTGCAGAATATGACGGTCTATGGGGGCCCGGGGATCGCGTTTGGTTCTTTAGGGCAGTATCCAGATCGAGTCGATATTGTGGAAAATATCACGGTGAAAGATGTGGTGGTAGGTTACTGTTTGTTGATGGTTAGCTTCAGGTACATAAATGCTAATCGGAATAGTTTCAACCATCTTTCCAGCGTGCTATCAATTCAGGGATTTATTTCAAGAGCTGGTAGGTATCTCTAGTGCACTCGAAAGGGACAGAATCTAATGAGCCATAGGATTGGAGTCAACTTTGGCGACCCCCCGAATGGAGGCGGCGGTGGCCATGGATATCTGCGGAACGTCTCCGTGGAAAACATCCAGTTCAGGGACGTGCAAAAGCCGATATACTTTGACACTTGGTAAGTTCTCTGGCGAATTATTCCCGAGCCTACTAACAAGTAAAGCCTGAGTTATCTCTTCGACCAAAACGTCACTCAATACTGCGACACATCGACCTATCGCTTCTCGGATGTTCATTTCAAGAATATCAAGGGAAACGGCCTTGTCACCCCTACAGATTACCCAGGAGAGAATATTACATTTGCAGTCTCGGTAGTATTCTCCGAGAAGGCAAGATGTAGGGACATAACCTTCCAAGATATCGATATCAGCCTACCAGATCAGTACAAGGGGAAATCCGTGTTGTGCAAAAACGCCGATGTTGATGGGGTCGAGTGTAATGTTTGATGTTATTCATGTTTGCGGTTCTTTCCCGTCTGTCCCCACTACAGTTATCCACATTGGCCAGCAGTCCAGACGAAGATCAAGCAAAGATACAAAAAGCAAAAACAAATGACCAGACTGGGGCTCGATCCCAGGACCTTATCGGTGTTAACGATACGTGATAACCAACTACACCATCCGGCCAATTCATGAAAAACTGATAATCTTGAAATGGTCCATGATGGAAAATGTAAGTGACATACTATAACATGGATATCATATAGTTAATACAAAAGGCTTCAATGTGCAAAATGTCGCCCACTACCTCACCCGACACACATTCTTGAACGGAATGATAGAGTCCATTCCCGTGCTCGCCCCTTCACCCATTTTTTTGATGTCCAACGCTGACATTCCTCGCCGCGTGTTTGGGGTCGATAATGTCCTCTTATGTCGACGGACTGGAGTGTAACGTCTGAAAGAAATGACTCAGGTATGTCGGCGGAATCTTGATCCCTAGATGAGTAGCCTTTTCTCTGCTAATATGTAAATCGAGCTTAGCTAGATGCGGTTAATGAAAATCTCAATCGCCAAGAAGCGCCTCCAGAGAAGTAGCCCAATCATTTACTTCGGCTGGTGCCTGCTACCAATGGAAGACTGTCTTCGAGCTCATGGGATATGTACGGCTAGCTCCGGCGATCTAACCGTAGGAAAACTCTTAATCAAACCATTATATAGTATTGGATCATGAAGGTTTCGTATTGCCTAGCAATTTGTATGCAGAATCGAGGCTCAATGAAGGTCTGATCATCTTGATTTAGACGATCGAAACGAAGCTATTTAAAGTGCAATATGACTACGTGGCTTCTTTGAAATCGGCTTATCTTGAAGCCATGAAATGCCGTCAGAGTTGATCTAGACGGTAAGCGGCAAGGTGTTGAATCCTAGCGGTAAAATTTCCCCATCTTCGCTGACATATAGTTAGATGGGGATAGTTAACTTAGTTGCTGGGGGTGGATGAGTCACCCACAAGTTAATCGGATTTCCCCGAAGTTCTAGCCCAAGATCAAAACAGTAGACTTTTATTATAGAAACCCGCAAATCTCATCGAACAGTGACATCGGCGTCTCTACACTGTTAAAATGGCGCGCTTTGAAGAACTCCCCACCGAGATGATGGACGCGATTGTTGAGTACCTGGAAAACAGTGAGCTTTTACCTCTCCTATCGTGTAGCTCTGCGCTATGGAGCTATACGTTAGCTGAACTCGACCGACGCGAGAACGGAAAGGACACGGCGATGCGCTGGGCTTGTTTAAACGGTCACCTTTCTCTCATTCACTCCCTGATATCGCACGGTGCCTCAGCAAGTACGATAGAGGTCGAGTGGGAATCGAAACTTCTGACTCTATATCTGGCCGCCACGAAGAAGCAGGTGCGGGCCTTCCAACTACTGATTCAACTAGGGGCACGGATCGATTGCCCAGATTTGGACAAAAAGGCACATGGCAAGCTTGTGGACCGAATTTGCGACCCTGTTGACGACTGGGCCCTCTTAAGACTTTTCTACAAACATGGACTTCATACTCAGATATGTATTTTTCACTACCCGCAACTGGAGCGTGTTATCCGTCGCCATGGATCTGCTACACCAAGTGGTCCTGTACGGATGCTCTTGGACCAAGGAATAAGTCCGGACGAACGTCATGCTCGATATGGGCACATCCCCGTAACGCCCCTGGCTACGGCCGTTCGCATGAAAAATCGTTCAACTGTCGACTTATTGGTGCGCCACGGCGCTCATATCGATGGGCCTAATCTCACCCACCCTGTGAGAAGACCCTGGCCAATTCCAATCTTCGTTGCCGCCGAGGAAATATCCAAAGATGGCTTCGAATCGATCCAAATCTGTCTTAAAAATGGTGCGGATATTAATCGTTGCGCATGGGAAAGAATTAAGGGAGATTTCTGCTATTTGATTGTACCTGATCACTATCTCACCCCTTTTTTGGTATATCTGGATTCAATCTCAGATTGGGACACTCAGAAATCGAAGGTAGAACCGGTTCAGGCAATAGGCTTTCTGATAGATCAGGGAGCTCGGGTAGAACAGCCATTAAACCCACCCATCGAAGGCCGAGTTCACGATAACAGGCTGAGTTTTACGCAATGGGGTTTCGAATTCCTTCTAAGGAAATGGGGACCAACAGCCCTACGTGACTACGGCGGGTTTCGTACAACGGTATACTTTCTTTTGCAGAAAGCAGTCGAGAACGGGACTTTAGGCGAATCGCTAGCTCGTTATGACTACCCCATTCATACGTGGGGGAGGGTAGAGAGGAACGATGGGGTTCCAGCCATATGGCAAGACCTACTGACATACCTTCTTGAAGTTCAACAAGTGGATCCAACTACCCTGCTGTATCAGTACATCCTCCACAAAGGAAGACTTACGGAATGGCCGAGTGATATTGCCCGGCTTACCATCAACCGTCTGTTGGCGGCAGGGGGAAATATCCACGCTCGATTACAGCCCGATGGCCCTACGGTACTGGAGGAATTATGCAGAACGTATAATCATCATGAACATGGAGGTCGGCAGACCCGTCGGGTATTCGACCGCGAATCGTATTATTGTCGCCGAGAGTTTGTTGGGTTCCTGATTAGCAAAGGTATTACCGAAGGACCTGTCAGTGTTGCACATGATCTGCTCCTGTTTGACTGGAAGAAAATGAAAGGAGACAGTATTCAACGCATTTGGCGCTTGGCCGGGACTTTAGGGAAAAAAGATGAGCGTTGGTAATGGTAGCAGAGTCTTGAGATGGCAGCAAAGTCTAAGGCACAGAGTTGATCCCCGCCACAGCAAAACGAGTCTTAAAGGATGAATCAGAGAATCCCGTGCTGAGGAGAAAAGTGAATGAATGATTCTTGGCAAGGTCTGTTTTAATTAGATTCAGTCTAAACGACTCCTTAGGATAGTACATATGAACCCTCGTTCACCGGCTGCACAGGGTGGGGATTTCCTGTTTGCTACAGGGTGCATTAGCGCAAACTCGAGGGGAGATATGACTCTAGAAAGCCACATGGAGGATCTAGGCTCTTGATTATCTCCTGCTAGGCAAAATGCATGTGATATCTACAACTTTTCTGGCAGTCTTTCTCCGCGCCCCGGTGTTAGTGCAAGCAAACGCCGCCCGCAATCCTTGCCCGGATTTTGGCGGCAGAGCGGCTTGTTGCGGCGGACCGAAGTACACTCATCTCGGTTCAATTTGCCCTAATTTATTTAGTCTATTTTCCCTTGGCCTACCTCGCCCAATTGGCTCACCTCGGCTATACTTGCCAGTTGGAAGAACAGTCACCGGCGAGAATCTGTTAGTTTATTGACTGTGACATTGTGGTAACACCGGGTGTTATGAGGGTTCTGTTGATTTCTTGGCTTAATGCAAAACCCGTATGATTCGGACGTCCTGTTGGTTCTAGTATAGAGCTCGCTATATGGCTTCCTGTAAGAAGTTTTATAAAGTTGTTTCTGGTGACGAGTGTGAGACCATTGCATCGAAGGCCGGGGTTACTCTACAGAATTTCCTGAAGTGGAATCCTGGCGTTGGAGGAACGCGTAAATCTCCGTGGCTGGGGTATTATGTTTGCATTGCGGTGCTGTGAGTAGGGGGACGCTGACACCTACGATTGCTGTCTTCAGAGTTTTGGATATTTTTGGTGCTATTCCCTTCGTGATCTAATTGAATGTCCTCACTAAAATGTCAGGTCCTGAACCAAAAATCAAAAGGTAAGATCTTGGAAGGCAACCCTTTTGAAAATGTACTTGCTATGACTATTTCGTACAACCCGACAAGCCGAACATTTATGAAAGAAATTGCAAATTGTACAGTACACGGTGCGCTAGTAACATGATAAATACAAGCCAAAAAACTAAACCCAAAACCCAAATATTATCTATCTATATCGTATGCTAAGACAGTGTGACATACATCATAAAACCTAGGGGTATCACGGCATAAAGTGTATTATACAGAAACTCAAACAGCATTTTCCGGCTTGATCTCCTCAGTCATCTCGCCACCCTCGGCGGCAGGGGTATGGGCATGGGCAGCTTCATTCTGCTCATCCTGCTTGCCGATCTTGGATTTCGGTCCGTATCGGTCGTCATGTTTCTCGGAGGCGAAGAGGATGAATGTACTATGTTGATGTCAGCTGGGGGGACGTCAAGAAAGGGATGAGATGGAGGAAACGTACCTCATAGTGGTGAAGATCCATCCGGGCCATGCCAGAACAACGGAGGCGAGTGCCTTGGGATTAGTGCGGTATTTCAGAGCCGGTTGTTTGATGGCATCCGCCCAGTATTCCCTGGCGGTGTCGGGGTCGGCTCCTTGGATGGATGCACTTCGAGTTGCGGTGATGATCTAGGGATGATGATTAGCATCATATCGATCGGACAAGGGTGGGGTTAATAGGTTGACTTACGGTCATCGTCAATGCCGAACTCAGCATCATGACCGATACCGTGACGGCACAGATCTTCCATGCCAACCGCACACCTCTGCTCTCGTGTCTCTCGGGCCAGAATAGATCAAAGAAGAAGGCACCGCCGAAGATGAACGCAACTGCCACTCCACACCAGATATTGTACGAGGCTGCGCCGACGAAGTCGTTGTTCCAGACGTAGATCCCGGGGTGTTTGCCTTGGATATCACTTTGCTGGTCGACATAGTCTGAGGGAGAACGATAAGGATTAGCTGGGGGGAATTGCCAAATCCGGGGAAATTTCCAAGGGCACAATTCAGGCACCAATTCAGGCACCAACAGGTACATACCTGACAAGGCCGCCGTTCCAGTGGATTCGGAACACACGCAACAGATCATGGCCAGTTGATAGACAATCATCTTGGTTCGTCGCAGATGGTATGACGGCGTGAACATCCACGAACTCTTGAATTTCCACCATTGGATCTCCTTGAGATCTAGACCCCAGATCACGGTCATTGTGGCGATAAAGGTATAAGCTTGAAGGGATAGAATTAGAATCGAAACCACGATTTGCTGCTGGAGACGAAACAGTAAAACTAACCAAGAAAAACCGGACCAGCAGCTGGGAGTCGAGGTCTTCAAAAGGGGATTTTGGTTCGTGGCCAGGACTGACGTGACAACCGGAGCAACGCATCATAGTTGAGGAATCTTGTTTTGTCTGGGCGGATTATTGGCAACGGGTGACGTCAATCACTACATTCAAGCCTCAGGCTCCACTCCCGTAGCGCCGATCATGACTGCATCCGCATCGGCAGCTTCCACCGTCCCAGTCAGCTCGCTTGCTGTCTTGGGTCAAGGCCTGGCTCAATCTAGACATATATTTCTAAATGGTTCATGGATGTGCACTGCCCTCGGATGCCAAGCACATGCATGCAGCCTAGCTTGTTCACTGTTCGTGGTTCCAAGTCTTTACTTTGAGATGACCACGGATCTTCGCTCGGCCTGCACCTTAATTGGCACGTTCCTTGATGCTTTCTCGTTTAATTGGATCCTCCCCTTAACTGGACAGCAGTCGTTCGAACATGCTACACCATTCTCTGCTTTCATGTGGAAACGTTCGATGCTCGAATGTCTGTCAGGTGGACCATCCTGTCTCGGCTACCGCCGTTATTCCACCATGAGGGCGCTCAGGCTCTTTGGGATAATACAGTCGAAATGTATTTCTCTGTCATATATTGCGTCGAGTTCGTAATCTCCCAAATATAAAAGGGAGACCCTGATTCCCCTCAGTATTCCAGGAATTGTACCCCTTCCGTTCACTTTAGTGCCTGCCCCTGATCCACCGGTCGCACCCTATCAAAACAACCTACTGATTTCGACCGCGCCAAGATGACCTTTCTACCGAGTCAATTACTCTACGGCTCCGTAGTGGTAGAGATTGATATTGAATGAAAATACCATGAAATTTTGACAGTATGATGTCACCAAAATGTTGGCTGGAATTGGGCTCAGCAGTGGGCTGGCTGTTTTGGGTGGTTCTGGGCTTGACCCGAAAACCCTAGGTAGGTGTCCCATACAGAATGGCTGCTATCGCCAGATACCAACGCCACCCATGGGATAGTAGAAACTTTGAATAAAGAACCTTCAAATGCCGGTTCTTAGTAGCTGAATTGCCTCCAAAATCATTTTTTCCGACTTCTGAAGGCCCTCCGAGTGGTGGTTCTTGTCCTCCGGTGCCACATTCTCAAGCCACCAGGGCGCTATATTATCTTCCAATCGCGAAAGCGTCGTCGCCTCTTTCCAATCTTGCTCTTTGATCCCTTTTCTCGGGGTGTTCATTCCGCAGACCTCGAGTCTACTCAAATATGCGTCGTAAAAAGCATCCAGCCAGTCACCTTCGTTTGCCACGGTATCATTGACGAACTCATCCAGCTCAGGGAAAAATCCAGAGAACTCAAAGTCGATGATCCCGGCGATCTTTGTGTGATCTGTAGACATCAAGACATTGAGCGGAGAAAGATCATAGTGTGTGAATAGAAACCGATTTTCCCCAGTGCTTATACCGAGCTGCGGCAGTTGGGTGGCAATAAACTCCTTGGTGGGAGTTACTAAATGCCTGTTTCCCGCAAATATATCGAGTTCCTGAAGCTTCTGGAGCCGTGTCTCAAGTCTCACTTGGTAGTACTGAAGCGGGCTTAGGATCGGCTCAACAACTTTGACACCAAAAGCAGGCATGTATGAAGAAGACGCAATGAGCAAACCAGCAACATCTAATGAAGTTGGATCTTGCTCCGTCCCATCAGGAATTCCACATTCAAGGTTTCCAGCACTTGACCAAGCAGGAAGCGACTATCTCCAGCGGTAGACCAAGTCCGCTAACCGCTCACCGACGACCTTAAGCTTGTCCGTATCCAGATTCAACGTGGACAAGGGAATTCCTGCAAGTCGAGCCATCAGGATCCAGCCCTGAAGTTGTCCATCAGCTTCAGAATCAATCTCCAATTCCGTTGTTGCTAAGGTCCCCGCGCCAGTCAATTTGTGAACGACGGAGTTCTTGTTATCAGACCACGCAAGAACCCTCGGTGCCGGTATATCGGGCACGAAATGCTCAAGCAGAGATAAACAGGACACTTCATTTTCACTCTTCGTCTGGTCGAAGAATTTTCCGTTCAGTTTCAAAACCAGCTCATTGACGGCTCCGTTGATCAGGCCGTGTAAGAGGAGGTTGTCAGGAACGTATATCTTGAAAAAGTAGATGCGGTTGTTGAATGATTTGCCATGTTCTAGAGGATTGATAGCCAGAATGTCGCATCCAGGGATAAGGAAATTGATTATTCTGATGATGGTTTCTTCCGAAAAATAAACCCCTTGAGTTGTGTTATGAAATGCACAGGGGAAGGAGGGCAGAATGACGCTGTATCGGCTACACGCACGTAGCCTACTAAGGAGCGAATGCATTTTGAATGAGAGGGCTCTTACTTCTCTTGCATAACGATTAATCTGTTCTTCTATCATAGATAAAGGGGTAAGTTCCTCAGGGGTTCGAGTGTGCGGGCCAAGCCGTTAGATCACGTTATCTCATAGATTTGTATCAAGCTGGGTGGGTTTCTGGAGTAGTTTCACGCGGACTTGAAGTGCTCTCCATGAGGGCGGTGTTTCAACATGAACGGAAGCTGAGAGGATAAATGCCCTGAGAAATGTGAAGCCGGTGACTGAGGACAGAAGAGTGAGAGAGAAGGAAGCAGGTCGACGATTATATGATGATGAATTGGAGCATTGGTATGGGCCTTGGTGGTTTTTTTACGAGTACCTTCTACTTCTGGCTCTGTTAACAGTAGGCGGTGGACGGTTTCATCCGGCACATTAATCTTATGCAATTACATTAGCAGGTTATGCAAGTTATTAGTGCAGGCCCACACCGGGTAGATGAAGAATGTGTGGCAGAAATATGTGGGTCTACCGAGAAGCGATTATTCAACTAAGGAATAGGATCGTTTTCAACTGAATGAAGG